>NC_091295.1:29640832-29715780 GCF_038502225.1 Cherax quadricarinatus
TTCCAAGTGTTACAGATACTTCCCTCACACTGTCACTTTCCAAGTGTTACAGATACTTCCCTCACACGGTCACTTTCCAAGTGTTACAGATACTTCCCTCACACTGTCACTTTCCAAGTGTTACAGATACTTCCCTCACACGGTCACTTTCCAAGTGTTACAGATACTTCCCTCACACTGTCACTTTCCAAGTGTTACAGATACTTCCCTCACACGGTCACTTTCCAAGTGTTACAGATACTTCCCTCACACTGTTACTTTCCAAGTGTTACAGATACTTCCATCACACTGTCACTTTCCAAGTTTTACAGATACTTCCCTCACACGGTCACTTTCCAAGTGTTGCAGATACTTCCCTCACACTGTCACTTTCCAAGTGTTACAGATACTTCCCTCACACTGTCACTTTCCAAGTGTTACAGATACTTCCCGCACACTGTCACTTTCCAAGTGTTACAGATACTTCCCGCACACTGTCACTTTCAAAGTGTTACAGATACTTCCCTCACACTGTCACTTTCCAAGTGTTACAGATACTTCCCTCACACTGTCACTTTCCAAGTGTTACAGATACTTCCCTCACACTGTCACTTTCCAAGTTTTACAGATACTTCCCTCACACGGTCACTTTCCAAGTGTTGCAGATACTTCCCTCACACTGTCACTTTCCAAGTGTTAAAGATACTTCCCTCACACTGTCACTTTCCAAGTGTTACAGATACTTCCCTCACACTGTCACTTTCCAAGTGTTACAGATACTTCCCTCACACTGTCACTTTCCAAGTGTTACAGATACTTCCCTCACACTGTCACTTTCCAAGTGTTACAGATACTTCCCTCACAATGTCACTTTCCAAGTGTTACGGATACTTCCCTCACAATGTCAACCTCTAAGTGTTACAGATACTTCCTTCCGGAGTTTTAGTTTCTCAGCAACGAACACTATTTGACAGTACACACACTCCTCTGGTAACACACTCCCGCATTGCACTTTCTTAGCAGCACACTCTCCCAGCAACACATTCTCCCAGCAACACATTCTCCCAGTAACGCACTCTCCAAGTAACACACTCTCCCAGCAACGCACTCTCCCAGTAACACACTCCCAGCAACACATTCTCCCAGTAACACACTCTCCTGTCAACACACTCTCCCAATAACACACTCTCCCAATAACACACTCTATCAATAACACACTATCCCAGTAACGCACTCTCCTAGTAACACTCCCAGGAACACGCTCTCCCAGTAAAGCACTCTCCAAATAACGCACTCTCCTAGTAACACACTCTCCAAGTAACACTCACAGTAACGCACTCTCCCAGCAACGCGCTCTCCCAGTAGCACACTCTCCCAGTAACGCACTCTCCCAGTAACACACTCTCCCAGTAACACTCCCAGTAACACACTCTCCCAGTAACACTCCCAGCAACTCTCTCTCCCAGTAACGCACTCTCCCAGAAGCACTCTCCCAGTAACACTCCCAGTAACGAACTCTCCCAGTAACACACTCTCCCAGTAACACACTCTCCCAGTAACACACTCTCCCAGAAACACACACTCCCAGTAACACTCCCAGTAACACACTCTCCCAGTAACGCACTTTCCAAGTAACACTCCCAGTAACGCACTCTCCCAGTAACAGACTCTCCCAGTAACACACCCTCCCAGTAACACTCCCAGTAACACACTCTCCCAGTAACGCACTCTCCCAGTAACAGACTCTCCCAGTAACACACCCTCCCAGTAACACTCCCAGTAACACACTCTCCCAGTAACGCACTCTCCCAGTAACACACTCTCCCAGTAACACACACCCAGTAACACACTCTCCCACTAACACACTCCCAGTAACACACTCTCCCAGTAACACACTCCCAGTAACACACTCTCCCAGTAACACACTCCCAGTAACACAATCCCAGTAACAAACTCCCAGTAACGCTCCCAGTAACACACTTTCCCAGAAACGCACTCTCCCAGTAACACACTCTCCCAGTAACACTCCCAGTGACACACTCTCCCTGTAACGCACTCTCCCAGTAACACACTCTCCCAGTAACACACTTCCAGTAACACACTCCCAGTAACACTCTCCCAGTAACACACTCCAAGCAACACACTTTCCCAGCAACACACTCTCCCGGTAACACTCTCCCAGTAACACTCCCAGTAACACACTCTCCCAGTAACGCACTCTCCCAGTAACACACTCTCCCAGTAACACACTCCCAGTAACACACTCCCAGTAACACACTCCCAGTAACACACTCCCAGTAATACACTCCCAGTAACACACTTCCAGTAACACACTCCCAGTAACACACTCCCAGTAACACACTCCCAGTAACACACTCCCAGTAACACACCCCCAGTAACACTCCCAGTAACACACTCCCAGTAACACACTCCCAGTAACACTCTCAGTAACACTCCCAGTAACACACTCCCATTAACACACTCCCAGTAACACACTCCCAGTAACACACTCTCAGTAACACTCCCAGTAACACACTCCCATTAACACACTCCCAGTAAAACTCCCAGCAACACTCTCCCAGTAACACACTCCCAGTAACACTCCCAGTAACACACTTCCAGTAACACACTCCCAGTAACACTCCCAGTAACACACTCCCAGTAACACACTCCCAGTAACACTCCCAGTAACACTCCCAGTAACCCAGTAACACACTCCCAGTAACACACTCCAAGTAACACTCCCAGTAACACACTCCCAGTAACACACTCCCAGTAACACTCCCAGTAACACACTCTCCCAGTAACACACTCCCAGTAACACACTCCCACTAACACACTCCCAGTAACACACTCCCAGTAACACTCTCCCAGTAACACACTCACAGTAAAACACTCACAGTAAGACACTCCCAGTAAGACACTCCCAGTAAGACACTCCCAGTAACACACTCCCAGTATCACTCCCAGTAACACTCTCCCAGTAACACACTCCCAGTAACACATTCCCAGTAACACTCCCAGTAACACACTCCCAGTAACACACTCCCAGTAACACACTCCAAGTAACACACTCCCAGTAACACTCCCAGTAACACACTCCCAGTAACACTCTCCCAGTAACACTCCCAGTAACACACTCCCAGTAACACTCCCAGTAACACACTACCAGTAACACTCTCCCAGTAACACACTCCCAGTAACACTCTCCCAGTAACACTCCCAGTAACACTCCCAGTAACACACTTCCAGTAACACACTCCCAGTAACACTCTCCCAACAACTCACTCCCAGTAACACTCCCAGTAACACCTCCAGTAACACACTCCCAGTAACACACTCAAAGTAACACTCCCAGTAACACTCCCAGTAACACTCACAGTAACACTCCCAGTAACACTTCCAGTAACACTCCCAGTAACACTCCCAGTAACACTCCCAGTAACACACTCCCAGTAACACTCCCAGTAACACTCCCAGTAACACTCCCAGTAACACACTCCCAGTAACACTCCCAGTAACACTCTCCCAGTAACACTCCCAGTAACACTCCCAGTAACACTCCCAGTAACACACTTCCAGTAACACTCCCAGTAACACACTCCCAGTAACACTCCCAGTAACACACTCCCCGTAATACTCCCAGTAACACATTCCCAGTAACACATTCCCAGTAACACTCTCTTAGTAACACACTCCCAGTAACACACTCCCAGTAACACACTCCCAGTAGCACTCTCCCAGCAACACTCCCAGTAACACACTCCCAGTAACACACTCCCAGTAACAGTCTCCCAGTAACACACCCCCAGTAACACTCCCAGTAACACTCCCAGTAACACACTCCCAGTAACACACTCCCAGTAACACTCCCAGTAACACACTCCCAGTAACACTCCCTGTAACACACTCCCAGTAACACTCACAGTAACACTCCCAGTAACACTCCCAGTAACACACTCCCAGTAACACACTCCCAGTAACACACTCCCAGTAACACACTCCCAGTAACACTCTCCCAGTAACACACTCCCAGTAACACACTCCCAGTAACACACTCCCAGTAACACACTCCCAGTAACACACTCCCAGTAACACTCCCAGTAACACACTCCCAGTAACACACTCCCAGTAACACTCCCAGTAACACACTCCCAGTAACACACTCCCAGTAACACTCCCAGTAACACACTCCCAGTAACACACTCTCAGTAACACACTCCCAGTAACACACTCCCAGTAACACAGTAACACTCCCAGTAACACACTCTCAGTAACACTCCCAGTAGCACACTCTCCCAGTAACACACTCCCAGTAACACACTCCCAGTAACACACTCCCAGTAACACACTCCCAGTAACACACTCCCAGTAACACACTCCCAGTAACACTCCCAGTAACACACTCCCAGTAACACTCTCCCAGTAACACTCCCAGTAACACACTCCCAGTAACACACTCCCAGTAACACACTCCCAGTAACACACTCCCAGTAACACACTCCCAGTAACACACTCCCAGTAACACTCCCAGTAACACACTCCCAGTAACACACTCCCAGTAACACACTCCCAGTAACACTCCCAGTAACACACTCCCAGTAACACACTCCCAGTAACACACTCCCAGTAACACACTCCCAGTAACACACTCCCAGTAACACACTCCCAGTAACACACTCCCAGTAACACTCTCCCAGTAACACTCACAGTAACACACTCCCAGTAACACACTCCCGGTAACACACACTCCAAGTAACACACTCCCAGTAACACACTCCCAGTAACACACACTCCCAGTATCACACTCCCAGTAACACACTCCCAGTAACACTCTCCCAGTAACACTCACAGTAACACACTCCCAGTAACACACATTCAGTAACACACTCCCAGTAATACACTCCCAGTAACACATTCCCAGTAACACACACTCCCAGTATCACACTCCCAGTAACACACTCCCAGTAACACACTCCCAGTAACACACTCTCCCAGTAACACACTCCCAGCAACACACTCCCAGTAACACACTCCCAGTAACACACTCTCCCAGTAGCACACTCACAGTAACACTCTCAGTAACACACTCCCAGTAACACACTCCCACTAACACACTCCCAGTAACACACTCTCAGTAACACTCTCCCAGTAACACACTCCCAGTAAAACACTCCCAGTAAGACACTCCCAGTAACACACTCCCAGTATCACTGCCAGTAACACTCTCCCAGTAACACACTCCCAGTAACACATTCCCAGTAACACACTCCCAGTAACACACTCCCAGTAACACACTCCCGGTAACACACACTCCCAGTAACACACATTCAGTAACACTCCCCCAGTAAAACACTCCCAGTAACACACTCCCAGTAACACACTCCCAGTAACACACATTCAGTAACACACTCCCAGTAATACACTCCCAGTAACACACTCCCAGTAACACACACTCCCAGTATCACACTCCCAGTAACACACTCCCAGTAACACTCTCCCAGTAACACTCCCAGTAACACACTCCCAGTAACACACTCCCAGTAACACTCCCAGTAACACACTCCCAGTAACACTCCCAGTAACACACTCCCAGTAACACACTCCCAGTAACACACTCCCAGTAACACTCTCCCAGTAACACTCCCAGTAACACACTCCCAGTAACACTCCCAGTAACACACTCCCAGTAACACTCTCCCAGTAACACTCCCCCAGTAACACTCCCAGTAACACTCCCAGTAACACACTCCCAGTAACACTCCCAGTAACACTCTCCCAGTAACACACTCCCAGTAACACACTCCCAGTAACACTCCCAGTAACACTCCCAGTAACACACTCCCAGTAACACACTCCCAGTAACACACTCCCAGTAACACTCTCCCAGTAACACTCCCAGTAACACACTCCCAGTAACACACTCCCAGTAACACACTCCCAGTAACACACTCCCAGTAACACACTCCCAGTAACACACTCCCAGTAACACACTCCCAGTAACACACTCCCAGTAACACACTCCCAGTAACACTCTCCCAGTAACACTCCCAATAACACTCCCAGTAACACACTCCCAGTAACACACTCCCAGTAACACACATTCAGTAACACACTCCCAGTAATACACTCCCAGTAACACATTCCCAGTAACACACACTCCCAGTATCACACTCCCAGTAACACTCTCCCAGTAACACTCACAGTAACACACTCCCAGTAACACGCTTCCAGTAACACACTCCCAGTAACACACTCAGTAACACTACAAGTAACACACTCCCAGTAACACACTCCCAGTAACACTCTCCCAGTAACACACTCCCAGTAACACATTCCCAGTAACACACTCCCAGTAACACACACTCCCAGTAACACACTCCCAGTAACACACTCCCAGTAACACACTCCCAGTAACACACTCCCAGTAACACACTCCCAGTAACACACTCCCAGTAACACTCTCCCAGTAACACACTCCCAGTAACACTCCCAGTAACACTCTCCCAGTAACACACTCCCAGTAACACACTCCCAGTAACACACTCCCAGTAACACTCCCAGTAACACTCTCCCAGTAACACACTCCCAGTAACACACTCCCAGTAACACTCTCCCAGTAACACACTCCCAGTAACACACTCCCAGTAACACACTCCCAGTAACACACTCCCAGTAACACACTCCCAGTAACACACTCCCAGTAACACACTCCCAGTAACACACTCCCAGTAACACACTCCCAGTAACACTCTCCCAGTAACACACTCCCAGTAACACACTCTCAGTAACACTCCCAGTAGCACACCCTCCCAGTAACACACTCCCAGTAACACACTCCCAGTAACACACTCTCCCAGTAACACTCCCAGCAACACACCCCCAGTAACACTCTCCCAGTAACACACTCCCAGTAAAACACTCACAGTAAGACACTCCCAGTAACACACTCCCAGTATCACTCCCAGTAACACTCTCCCAGTAACACAATCCCAGTAACACTCCCAGTAACACTCCCAGTAACACTCCCAGTAACACACTCCCAGTAACACTCCCAGTAACACCCCCAGTAACACACTCCCAGTAACACACCCCCAGTAACACACTCCCAGTAACACTCTCCCAGTAACACTCTCCCAGTAACACTCTCCAAGTAACACACTCCCAGTAACACACTCTCAGTAACACTCCCAGTAGCACACCCTCCCAGTAACACACTCCCAGTAACACTCTCCTAGTAACACACCCCCAGAAACACTCCCAGTAACACTCCCAGTAACACTCCCAGTAACACTCGCCCAGTAACACTCCCAGTAACACACTCCCATTAACACACTCCCAGTAACACACTCCCAGTAACACCCTCCCAGTAACACTCCCAGTAACACACTCACAGTAACACACTCCCAGTAACACTCCCAGTAACACTCCCAGTAACACTCCCAGTAACACACTCCCAGTAACACTCCCAGTAACACTCCCAGTAACACTCCCAGTAACACTCCCAGTAACACACTCCCAGTAACACTCCCAGTAACACTCTCCCAGTAACACACCCCCAGTAACACACTCCCAGTAACACTCCCAGTAACACACTCCCAGTAACACTCCCAGTAACACACTCCCCGTAACACTCCCAGTAACACACTCCCAGTAACACTCCCAGTAACACACTCCCAGTAACACTCTCCCAGTAACACTCCCAGTAACACACTCCCAGTAACACACTCCCAGTAACACACTCCCAGTAACACACTCCCAGTAACACACTCCCAGTAACACTCCCAGTAACACACTCCCAGTAACACTCCCAGTAACACTCCCAGTAACACACTCCCAGTAACACTCTCCCAGTAACACTCCCAGTAACACACTCCCAGTAACACACTCCCAGTAACACACTCCCAGTAACACACTCCCAGTAACACTCCCAGTAACACACTCCCAGTAATACTCCCAGTAACACTCCCAATAGCACACTCCCAGTAACACACTCCCAGTAACACACTCCCAGTAACACTCTCCCAGTAACACACCCCCAGTAACACTCCCAGTAACACACTCCCAGTAACACTCCCAGTAACACACTCCCAGTAACACTCTCCCAGTAACACTCCCAGTAACACACTCCCAGTAACACACTCCCAGTAACACTCCCAGTAACACACTCCCAGTAACACTCCCAGTAACACACTCCCAGTAACACTCACAGTAAGACACTCCCAGTAACACACTCCCAGTATCACTCCCAGTAACACCCCCAGTAACACACTCCCAGTAACACACCAGTAACACACTCTCCCAGTAACACTCCCAGTAATACACGCCCAGTAACACACTCCCAGTAACACACTCCCAGTAACACTCCCAGTAACACACTCCCAGTAACACTCTCCTAGTAACACTCCCAGTAACACACTCCCAGTAACACACTCCCAGTAACACACTCCCAGTAACACTCCCAGTAACACACTCTCAGTAACACTCCCAGTAACACACTCCCAGTAACACTCAGTAACACTCCAAGTAACACTCCCAGTAACACTCCCAGTAACACACTCCCAGTAACACACTCCCAGTAACACTCCCAGTAACACACACCCAGTAACACTCTCAGTAACACACTCCCAGTAACACACTCCCAGTAACACACTCCCAGTGACACACTCCCAGTAACACTCCCAGTAACACTCCCAGTAATACACTCCCAGTAACACTCCCAGTAACACACTCCCAGTAACACTCTCCCAGTAACACTCCCAATAACACTCCCAGTAACACACTCCCAGTAACACACTCCCAGTAACACTCCCAGTAACACACTACCAGTAACACTCCCAGTAACACACTCCCAGTAACACTCTCCCAGTAACACACTCCCAGTAACACTCCCAGTAACACACTCCCAGTAACACACTCCCAGTAACACACTCCCAGTAACACTCCCAGTAACACACTCCCAGTAACACTCTCCCAGTAACACTCCCAGTAACACTCCCAGTAACACACTCCCAGTAACACACTCCCAGTAACACTCCCAGTAACACACTCCCAGTAACACTCCCAGTAACACACTCCCAGTAACACTCTCCCAGTAACACTCCCAGTAACACTCCCACTAACACTCTCCCAGTAACACACTCCCAGTAACACACTCCCAGTAACACACTCCACTCCCAGTAACACACTCCCAGTAACACTGTCCCAGTAACACTCCCAGTAACACTCCCTGTAACACACTTCCAGTAACACTCACGGTAACACTCCCAGTAACACTCCCAGTAACACACTCCCAGTAACACACTCCCAGTAACACTCTCCCAGTAACACACTCCCAGTAACACACTCCCAGTAACACTCCCAGTAACACACTCCCAGTAACACTCCCAGTAACACACTCCCAGTAACACTCCCAGTAACACTCCCAGTAACACACTCCCAGTAACACACTCCCAGTAACACTCCCAGTAACACACTCCCAGTAACACTCTCCCAGTAACACACCCCCAGTAACACTCCCAGTAACACTCCCAGTTGCATTCCCAGTAACACTCCCAGTAACACTCCCAGTAACATTCCCAGTAACACTCCCAGTAACACACTCCCAGTAACACTCAGTAACACTCCCAGTAACACACTCCCAGTAACACTCTCCCAGTAACACACTCCCAGTAACACACTCCCAGTAACACTCAGTAACACTCCCAGTAACACACTCCCAGTAACACACTCCCAGTAACACACTCCCAGTAACACTCCCAGTAACACACTCCCAGTAACACTCTCCCAGTAACACTCCCAGTAACACACTCCCAGTAACACACTCCCAGTAACACTCAGTAACACTCCCAGTAACACACTCCCAGTAACACTCTCCCAGTAACACTCCCAGTAACACACTCCCAGTAACACACTCCCAGTAACACTCTCCCAGTAACACTCTCCCAGTAACACACTCCCAGTAACACTCCCAGTAATACACTCCCAGTAACACTCCCAGTAACACACTCCCAGTCCCAGTAACACAGGAACACACTCCCAGTAACACTCTCCCAGCAACTCACTCCCAGTAACACTCCCAGTAACACTCCCAGTAACACACTCCCAGTAACACACTCCCAGTAACACACTCCCAGTAACACACTCCCAGTAACACACTCCCAGTAACACTCCCAGTAACACTCCCAGTAACACTCCCAGCAACACTCCCAGCAACACACTCCCAGTAACACTCCCAGTAACACACTCCCAGTAACACACTCCCAGTAACACTCCCAGTAACACAGTAACACTCCCACTCCCAGTAACACTCCCAGTAACACTCCCAGTAGCATTCCCAGTAACACTCCCAGTAACACTCCCAGTAACACTCCCAGTAACACATTCCCAGTAACACTCCCAGTAACACACTCCCAGTAACACTCTCCCAGTAACACTCCCAGTAACACTCCCAGTAACACTCCCAGTAACACACTCCCAGTAACACTCCCAGTAACACACTACCAGTAACACTCTCCCAGTAACACTCTCCCAGTAACACACTCTCAGTAACACTCTCCCAGTAACACTCCCAGTAACACTCCCAGTAACACACTTCCAGTAACACACTCCCAGTAACACACTCAAAGTAACACTCCCAGTAACACTCCCAGTAACACTCACAGTAACACTCCCAGTAACACTTCCAGTAACACTCCCAGTAACACTCCCAGTAACACTCCCAGTAACACTCACAGTAACACACTCCCAGTAACACACTCAAAGTAACACTCCCAGTAACACTCCCAGTAACACTCACAGTAACACTCCCAGTAACACTTCCAGTAACACTCCCAGTAACACTCCCAGTAACACTCCCAGTAGCATTCCCAGTAACACTCCCAGTAACACTCCCAGTAACACTCCCAGTAACACTCCCAGTAACACTCCCAGTAACACTCCCAGTAACACTCCCAGTAACACTCCCAGTAACACTCCCAGTAACACTCCCAGTAACACTCCCAGTAACACTCCCAGTAACACTCCCAGTAACACTCCCAGTAACACTCCCAGTAACACATTCCCAGTAACACTCCCAGTAACACACTCCCAGTAACACTCTCCCAACAACTCACTCCCAGTAACACTCCCAGTAACACCTCCAGTAACACACTCCCAGTAACACACTCAAAGTAACACTCCCAGTAACACTCCCAGTAACACTCCCAGTAACACTCCCAGTAACACTCCCAGTAACACATTCCCAGTAACACTCCCAGTAACACACTCCCAGTAACACTCTCCCAGTAACACTCCCAGTAACACTCCCAGTAACACTCCCAGTAACACCCACAGTAACACTCCCAGTAACACTCCCAGTAACACCCCCAGTAACACTCCCAGTAACACTCCCAGTAACACTCCCAGTAAAACTCCCAGTAACACACTCCCATTAACACACTCCCAGTAAAACTCCCAGCAACACTCTCCCAGTAACACTCCCAGTAACACTCCCAGTAACACACTTCCAGTAACACACTCCCAGTAACACACTCCCAGTAACACTCCCAGTAACACACTCCCAGTAACATTCTCCCAGTAATACTCACAGTAACACACTCCCAGTAACACACTCCCAGTAACACTCCCAGTAACACACTCCCAGTAACACTCCCAGTAACACACTCCCAGTAACACTCTCAGTAACACTCCCAGTAACACACTCCCAGTAACACTCTCCCAGTAACACTCCCAGTAACACACTCCCAGTAACACACTCCCAGTAACACACTCCCAGTAACACACTCCCAGTAACACACTCCCAGTAACACTCCCAGTAACACACTCCCAGTAACACTCTCCCAGTAACACTCCTAGTAACACACTCCCAGTAACACACTCCCAGTAACACACTCCCAGTAACACACTGCTAGTAATACACTCCCAGTAACACTCCCAGTAACACACTCCCAATAACACTTCCAGTAACACTCCCAGTAACACACTCCCAGTAACACACTCCCAGTAACACACTCCCAGTAACACACTCCCAGTAACACTCTCCCAGTAACACACCCCAAGTAACACTTCCAGTAATACACTCCCAGTAACACTCCCAGTAACACACTCCCAGTAACACTCTCAGTAACACTCCCAGTAACACACTCCCAGTAACACACTCCCAGTAACACTCCCAGTAACACACTCCCAGTAACACTCTCCCAGTAACACACTCCCAGTAACACACTCCCAGTAACACACTCCCAGTAACACACTCCCAGTAACACTCCCCCAGTAACACTCCCAGTAACACTCCCAGTAACACACTCCCAGTAACACTCCCAGTAACACTCTCCCAGTAACACACTCCCAGTAACACTGTCCCAGTAACACTCCCAGTAACACTCCCTGTAACACACTTCCAGTAACACTCACGGTAACACTCCCAACAACTCACTCCCAGTAACACTCCCAGTAACACTCCCAGTTGCATTCCCAGTAACACTCCCAGTAACACTCCCAGTAACACTCCCAGTAACACTCCCAGTAACACTTTCCCAGTAACACTCCCAGTAACACACTCCCAGTAACACTCCCAGTAACACCCACAGTAACACTCCCAGTAACACTCCCAGTAACACTCCCAGTAACACTCCCAGTAACACTCCCAGTAACACTCCCAGTAACACTCCCAGTAACACTCCCAGTAACACTCCCAGTAACACTCCCAGTAACACTCCCAGTAACACTCCCAGTAACACTCCCAGTAACACACCCAGTAACACTCCCAGTAACACTCCCAGTAACACTCTCCCAGTAACACTCCCAGTAACACTCCCAGTAACACTTCCAGTAACACTCCCAGTAACACTCCCAGTAACACTCTCCCAGTAACACTCCCAGTAACACTCCCAGTAACACACTTCCAGTAACACACTCCCAGTAACACCCACAGTAACACTCCCAGTAACACTCCCAGTAACACCCCCAGTAACACTCCCAGTAACACTCCCAGTAACACTCCCAGTAAAACTCCCAGTAACACTCTCAGTAACACTCCCAATAACACACCCCCAGTAACACTCCCAGTAACACTACCAGTAACACTCCCAGTAACACTCCCAGTAACACCCCCAGTAACACTCCCAGTAACACATTCCCAGTAACACTCCCAGTAACACACTCCCAGTAACACTCTCCCAGTAACACTCCCAGTAACACACCCCCAGTAACACACTCCCAGTAACACACTCCCAGTAACACACTCCCAGTAACACACTCCCAGTAACACTCCCAGTAACACACTCCCAGTAACACTCTCCCAGTAACACTCCCAGTAACACACTTCCATTAACACACTCCTAGTAGCACACTCCCAGTAACACACTCCCAGTAACACACTCCCAGTAACACACTCCCAGTAATACTGCCAGTAACACACTCCGAGTAACACAATCCCAGTAACACTCCCAGTAATACACGCCCAGTAACACACTCCCAGTAACACACTCCCAGTAACACTCCCAGTAACACACTCCCAGTAACACTCTCCCAGTAACACTCCCAGTAACACACTCCCAGTAACACACTCCCAGTAACACACTCCCAGTAACACACTCCCAGTAACACTCCCAGTAACACTCTCCCAGTAACACTCCCAGTAACACTCCCAGTCACACTCCCAGTAACACTCCCAGTAACACTCCCAGTAACACTCCCAGTAACACACTCCCAGTAACACACTCCCAGTAACACACTCCCAGTAACACACTCCCAGTAACACTCCCAGTAACACTCTCCCAGTAATACTCCCAGTAACACATTCCCAGTAACACTCTCTTAGTAACACACTCCCAGTAACACACTCCCAGTAACACACTCCCAGTAGCACTCTCCCAGCAACACTCCCAGTAACACCCACTCCCAGTAACACACTCCCAGTAACAGTCTCCCAGTAACACACCCCCAGTAACACTCCCAGTAACACTCCCAGTAACACACTCCCAGTAACACACTCCCAGTAACACTCCCAGTTACACACTCCCAGTAACACTCTCCCAATAACACACCCCCAGTAACACTCCCAGTAACACTCCCAGTAACACACTCCCAGTAACACACTCCCAGTAACACTCCCAGTAACACACTCCCAGTAACACACTCCCAGTAACACACTCCCAGTAACACTCTCCCAGTAACACTCCCAGTAACACTCCCAGTAACACACTCCCAGTAACACACTCCCAGTAACACACTCCCAGTAACACTCTCCCAGTAACACACCCCCAGTAACACTCCCAGTAACACTCCCAGTAACACACTCCCAGTAACACTCTCCCAGTAACACTCCCAGTAACACACTCCCAGTAACACACTCCCAGTAACACTCTCCCAGTAACACACCCCCAGTAACACTCCCAGTAACACTCCCAGTAACACACTCCCAGTAACACACTCCCAGTAACACTCCCAGTAACACACTCCCAGTAACACTCTCCCAGTAACACTCCCCCAGTAACACTCCCAGTAACACTCCCAGTAACACACTCCCAGTAACACACTCCCAGTAACACTCCCAGTAACAATCTCACAGTAACACACTCCCAGTAACACTCTCCCAGTAACACTCCCAGTAACACTGCCTGTAACACACTTCCAGTAACACTCACAGTAACACTCCCAGTAACACTCCCAGTATCACACTCCCAGTAACACACTCCCAGTAACACTCTCCCAGTAACACACTCCCAGTAACACACTCCCAGTAACACTCTCCCAGTAACACTCCCAGTAACACTCCCAGTAACACACTCCCAGTAACACACTCCCAGTAACACTCCCAGTAACACACTCCCAGTAACACTCCCAGTAATACACTACCAGTAACACTCCCAGTAACACTCCCAGTAACACTCCCAGTAACACTCCCAGTAACACTCCCAGTAACACTCCCAGTAACACTCCCAGTAACACACTCCCAGTAACACTCTCCCAGTAACACACTCCCAGTAACACTCCCAGTAACACACACCCAGTAACACTCTCAGTAACACACTCCCAGTAACACACTCCCAGTAACACACTCCCAGTGACACACTCCCAGTAACACTCCCAGTAACACTCCCAGTAACACTCCCAGTAACACCCCCAGTAACACTCCCAGTAAGACTCCCAGTAACACTCCCAGTAACACTCCCAGTAACACTCCCAGTAGCATTCCCAGTAAGACTCCCAGTAACACTCCCAGTAACACTCCCAGTAACACTCCCAGTAACACATTCCCAGTAACACTCCCAGTAACACTCGTGAACACTCCCAGTAACGCACACTGATGGCTTACATAGTGCCTCCAGTAACCTCCCCATTGCCTCCCAGTAACTTGCTCGAGTAACACTCCCAGTAACCTCCCAGTGCTTTGCTCTGTGACACGCTCATTAACACTCTACAGTAACGCTCATGAGTAACCTCCAGTGTGAATACACTCACAGTAACACCGCTCCCTGGTGCTCCAGTGACACTCTACCAGTGGCTTTCCAGGTGCACTCCTCGTGCCTCAGTGAACACCTCTGACATCTCCTGGTAAACATACAGTAACCACCTCTGGTACTTATCTGATAACACTCTCCAGTGTTTTTGTTAACATATTACCTCGTTAACATAAATGCCATCTGATGGCATGCAGTAACACATAATTAACCTCTCCGTCAGCGCTCCCAATATTGCCTCTATTAACTTGCTCTGATAACCTCAAGTAACATCTGATAAACATGCCTCCACAGACACCTCCCAGTGGCATGTCTGGTAACACTCCCAGTGGCGCTCCTGTAGCGCTTCAATTAACCTCGTGCTATCGATAACCTCCCAATCTTTCCACTCCAGACATCGGTAACGCTCTCGATGCTTTGCTCCTGGTAAACACTCCCGATAACATGATAACACACTCCCAGTAACATCTCTGGTAACCTCCTGAATATTTATGATGACTGCACTCCAAGTGCACCTCCAGGTAACATATATTCGTGCTCCAGTGGCACCTGATAACCATCTGTTGGCATTCAGTAACACGCTCTGATAACACTCTCCCAGTAACACACCCCAGTAACATCAGTATTACACTCCTGATAGCCACTCCAGTAACCTGCTCCAGTAACGCCTCCCAATTGCTGCTCCAAGTGACCTCCAGTAACACACTCCAGTGCCTCTCATTAACATCTGATACCTCAGTAAAACTCTCCCAGTAGCATCTAGTAACCTCCAGTAAACACACTCCAGTGGCCTCCAGTAACATACAGTAACACACTCCAGTAACATGATAACACTCCCAGTAACACTCCGTGCCTCCAATACTCTTTTGAGTAACACTCCCAATGTATACCCAGTAACCCATCTAGTAACACATCTGATAACCTCCTTCAGTATTTAGTAACCTCCCAGTAACACGTGTGTAACACTCCCAATGCACTCCAATGCGACACTCTCAGTTAAACATCAGTAACATTATCCCAAGTAACACTCTGATAACATCTGATAACGCTCAGTAAACATCTGATGCGCTCCATAACCACCTCCCTGATGACCTCCAGTAAACACGCCTCTGATGTGCCTCCAGTAAACATCAGTATGCATCACGGTAACACTCTGATAACCTCCCAGTACACTCAAAGTAATATCGTGCCTCCTGTGCTTGCTCTAGATGTTTGCAGCTGTTTACTCTCGTCTTGCCATCTGATGACACTCCAGTAGCAACCAGTAGCACGCTCTGTGCTGCACTCTGATGACACTCCAGTAACACACTCCCCATGTTATCACAGTGTTACCACTCTGATAACACTCTCTAGTGACTCTGATGAGTTTTTCTGATAACACTCATGATGGCATCCGATGACTGCCTCCACTAACTCAGTGTTATCTATTACATCTGGTATGCACTCACATAACACATACAGTGTTTCATGTTAACATCTTTGGTAGCCTCCCAGTGTATCACAAGTGTACACTCCGTAACATATCGATAACCACTAGTCAAGCATCTGACACTCCTGATAACATCTGATGCTTTATCAATGTTCCATACAGATAACATCTAGATAACACACTCAGTATTTCTGCAGTGTTGTATCAGTAAACATACAGTATTTGCTCACTTCTTACATCCAGTGTACATCTGGTAACCACTCTCTAAATAACTTTTGCTCCTGGTAAGTACTCTTTGTTGAGACTGCTCCATTGGGACCATCCCAGTAAGACATATCTGATGTGCCATACCCCCAGTGTCATCTAGTGACATAAGTGCTTACTCAGTAACACTCTGATGTTGCTCCAGTGGCGCTCTTCAGTGACCACATCAGTAAACACATCTGATGCTTATCTCTCATGGTAATCTTTAATGTTGATCTAAGTAACATCTTGATGTTGCTATCTTCAGTGACTGCTCCAGTATTTGCACTCCATGTTTTATCTTAGTAAGCACTCCATTTGCTCTCTGATGGCATACGACATCCCTCTTTGCTCCTGATGACACTCTGATAACACTCTCACAGTAACACCACTCCCGATATAACACTCCTGATGGACCTCCTAGTGGACATCCCCAAATGGACCTCCAGTAACCACTCTGATGTATCAATGCCTCTCAGTAACACTGCTCTGAAGTAACTCTCCAATGTATCCTAGTAACATGGCTAACACATCTAGGACATCCAGTAACGCCCCAAATGCACTCTGACAACGCTCTGATGTCAACCAGTAGCACTCTCTTAAGTAACACTCCCAGTAATCTCTGATAACTTATCTAGTGACATTCTGTTATCTAATAAACACTCTAATGCTATCTGATAAACAACTTCAGTAACCATCTGATGACCATCTGTCTTACACTCCTGTGACGCTCGATAACACTCTCGATCTTTTAGTGACTTGCTCCCGATAACACTCCAGTAACGCTATCTAATCAACCATCTTAGTGTATCTGCCAGCGCTTAATTTACTCAAATAACTTATCTCCCGATCAGCTCAGTGTGCCTCTGATGCCACGCCACCAATTGAATATTATTACATAGTAACGCTCCGGTAACGCTAATAACATCTTGAAGTAGCATCTGATGCTGCTCCAGTGTTACTCCTCTGGTAACATACCAGTAACCTCTGATGTGCCGCTCCGTAAGCATCTGTTGTACCTCAGTAACACACTCGGTATGTATCAGTAACGTTTAGTAGCATCTGTTAAGCGCTCTTTGGTAAACATCGGTAACATATCCCAGTAACACTCTGCCAGTGTATCTGATGACATCGTGGCGCGCTCCGCAGCACTCCCAGTAAACACCATCTGATAACCGCATCTGATGTTACACTCTGATGACACGCTCTGATAACATCTCCATTAACACTCTTGATGTACTCAGTAACACCTCCCAAGGACATCTATTATTATCAGTGTATATCTGGTAACTTTTAAGAACATATATACATTAACGCTCTGTTAACATCCGGTATATCTGTTAGTAACGCTCCAGCGCTCCCGATGCCGCTCCCATTGACGCGCTCGGTAACGCATCTGATGTATCTGATGGCTGCATCTGTTGCACTCCCAGTAGACTCAATAACCTCTCCTGTGTTGCTCGGTAACATCCGACACGCTGACACCTCAGTAAACCATCTGATGCGCTCCAGTAACGCATCTGATGACGCTCCCCAGATATCCCGGTAACACACTCCTGATAACACACTCTGTTACTCGGTAACACCATGTCGTTACTCCGTGGCGCGCTCTCGATGTATCTCAGTGGCATACGATGTATCTGGTAACCATCGTGCTTATCCAGGTAATGGATCTCGGCATCGACATCTGATGTACATCTGATGTGCTGCTCTGATGGCCTCCTGGTTCCACTCTGTGTACTCCCAGTAACACGCTCCCGATGGCACACTCCGTGGCACTCCGTGCTTACACCCCTGATGGCCATCTGATGACACGCTCAATGTTACCTCGGTAGCATATCGTTAACCTCAGTGTTTATCTGATGTATCTCTGGTGACGCTCGATGTTCACCTCCAATGCGCCGATGTTATCCGGTAACACATGATGGCATCTTGGTAGCATCTGTTAACATCCACTCGCATCTCTTAATCCATGCTCCGATGTGCATCTTGATAGCACATAGTGCACAGTTGATAACCCTGCACTCTGGTATTGCTGTGATGGCCTCCGACACATCAATAACAGCATACCAGTGATATCTGATATTGCTCCCAGTGACCTCCCAGTAGCATACAGTGCCTCCCAGTCAGCATGTTGTGCCTCTCGGTAACATCTCAGTGGCGCTCCCAAATCAAACACATCGGTAACCTCTCGATAACGTTATCAGTAACGGACCTGATAACATCTGTAACGCTCTCAGTAACGCATCTAGTATTGCTCTCTAGTGGCGCTCTGGACACATACAGTAACATCTCAGTGACCTCCAGTATTTTATCACCAGTAACGCATAGTGGCTTTTTTGGTAAACACTCTAGTAAACATCCCGATGTTTATAGTAGCATCTCGCGTGCACACTCCAGTAGCATCCCAGTAACATACAAGTAAACACTCCCAGTGTCACCTCCGATGACATGCTCGATGCCATCTGACAATACATACATTAACATCTGTGCGCATCTGATAACACCTCCACTCAACCTCTCGGTAACATTCGTGTATCTAAACAAACACTCGGTAATGCGGTCCAGTATGACATCGATCAATATCGGTAACATCGCGGTAACACGCTCCAAAGAACATATTACAAGTCGCTGCTCCAGTACTTATCTGATGTACTCGACACATCAAATGTTGCTCTGGTAACATACCGTTAACGCTCCAGTATCATCACAGTAACACTCTGATGGACCTCTGATAAACACCGCTCCAAGTAACGCTCAGTAACACTCTCGAAAGTAACTTACTCTGATATTTTAGTAAACTGTTCTAAATGTTATCTAATATTTTAGTATGCTCCATTAACATCTGATAAACATCTAGTAACGATTCTTTCACTGTGCTCTGATAACATCTACCAGTGACATCTGGTATTGCTCTGGTAACTGTTAACACTCTGATATTATCTGATAACATCTAAACAAACATCATGCTTTGATAAACATCTGATATTTGATATATTAGTAACATAGTCAGGATATAGTCATACATCAGTAAACATCAGTAACACTGATGTTTTGCAAATCGATGACATTAAATGTGATATGATTCACCATCTGGTGCATAGTGACGCTCTGGTAACATCTTAAATAACTTTGTGACATCTGATGTGTAACACCCTCAGTAACACTCCCAGTAACACCCTCAGTAACACTCCCAGTATCACTCCCAGTAACACCCTCAGTAACACTCCCAGTAACACCCTCAGTAACACTCCCAGTAACACCCTCAGTAACACTCCCAGTAACACTCCCAGTAACACTCCCAGTAACACTCCCAGTAACACCCTCAGTAACACTCCCAGTAACACTCCCAGTAACACCCTCAGTAACACTCCCAGTAACACCCTCAGTAACACTCCCAGTAACACTCCCAGTAACACCCTCAGTAACACTCCCAGTAACACCCTCAGTAACACTCCCAGTAACACGCTCAGTAACACTCCCAGTTACACTCCCAGTAACACTCCCAGTAACACTCTCAGTAACACTCCCAGTAACACTCCCACTAACACTCCCACTAACACTCCCAGTAACACTCCCAGTGACACCCCCAGTAACACTCCCAGTAACACTCCCAGTAACACTCCCAGTAACACTCCCAGTAACACCCTCAGTAACACTCCCAGTAACACCCTCAGTAACACTCCCAGTAACACTCCCAGTAACACTCCCAGTAACACTCCCAGTAACACTCCCAGTAACACTCCCAGTAACACCCCCAGTAACACTCCCAGTAACACTCCCATTAACACTCCCAGTAACACTCCCAGTAACACTACCAGTAACACTCCCAGTAACACCCAGTAACACCCCCAGTAACACTCCCAGTAACACTCCCATTAACACTCCCAGTAACACTCCCAGTAACACTCCCAGTAACACTCCCAGTAACACTCCCAGTAACACTCCCAGTAACACTCCCAGTAACACTCCCAGTAACACTCTTAGTAACACCCCCAGTAACACTCCCAGTAACACTCCCAGTAACACTCCCAGTAACACTCTCAGTAACACTCCCAGTAACACTCCCAGTAACACTCCCAGTAACACTCAGTAACACTCTCAGTAACACTCCCAGTAACACTCTCAGTAACACTCCCAGTAACACTCCCAGTAACACTCTCAGTAACACTCCCAGTAACACTCCCAGTATCACTCCCAGTAACACTCCCAGTAACACTCCCAGTAACACTCCCAGTAACACTCTCAGTAACACTCCCAGTAACACTCCCAGTATCACTCCCAGTAACACCCCCAGTAACACTCCCAGTAACACTCCCAGTAACACTCCCAGTAACACTCCCAGTAACACTCGCAGTAACACTGCCAGTAACACTCCCAGTAACACTCTCAGTAACACTCCCAGTATCCGTCCCAGTAACACTCCCAGTAACACTCCCAGTAACACTCCCAGTATCACTCCCAGTAACACTCCCAGTAACACTCCCAGTAACACTCCCAGTAACACTCCCAGTAACACTCCCAGTAACACTCCCAGTAACACTCTCAGTAACACTCCCAGTAACACTCCCAGTATCACTCCCAGTAACACCCCCAGTAACACTCCCAGTAACACTCCCAGTAACACTCTCAGTAACACTCCCAGTAACACTCCCAGTAACACTCCTAGTAACACTCCCAGTAACACTCCCAGTAGCACTCCCAGTATCCGTCCCAGTAACACTCCCAGTAACACTCCCAGTAACACTCCCAGTAACACTCCCAGTATCACTCCCAGTAACACTCCCAGTAACACTCTCCTACACGTTGCTGCCACGACAATCTCTTAGTATTAGTTTACAATTATAATCATTATTATTATTAAAAATAATCAACTTATATATTAACTCTCATGGCAGCTCAATTCCAATAAGCATTATTATTAAACATGCCTTACTAAATTATTATAAATGATAATATTCAGATTATTATATTTAGGGATTATAGTTTACAATACTGTATTAAGTACGAAAACTTCTGCATGGATTTAGAAAAGGAAAATTTTGAAGAACGAACGTCACAATATCGTGGTTGGAATAATTCGCAAATTACCCTCACTTATGAGAAAGAAGTTGAGAGTAAGTGTGGGTCCGTCCTGGACCATTGTCAGGTCGTAACTGAGCGAGAGGAAGCAGAGAAGGCCAGAAAACATGTTGGGAAGAGGGAGTAGTAGTAGTAGTAGTAGTAGTAGTAGTAGTAGTAGTAGTAGTAGTAGTAGTAGTAGTAGTAGTAGTAGTGGTGGTGGTAGTAGTAGTAGTAGTAGTAGTAGTAGTAGTAGTAGTAGTAGTAGTAGTAGTAGTAGTAGTGGTGGTGGTGGTAGTAGTAGTAGTAGTAGTTGTAGTAGTAGTGGTGGTGATAGTAGTAGTAGTAGCACTGCTACGCTACCACTACTACTATTGCCACCACCACTACTACTACTACCACTGCTACTACTACTACTGTTACTACTACTGCTACTATCGCTACCAATACTACTATTACTACAACAACTACTACACTGCGGCAGCGTGCAAAATACACAAAAACAACGATAAGTGTACACAGATTATCATCATCAGACTAACAAAGCGAGTCAACTCAACACTACCAGAGTTGACTATACTATAGTTGTAAACTTACATTCTGACTAACACTGGAGGAGAGGTAATCTGTGAGTTCAAGCACTTGAGAGTCCTTCCTACAAGACAAAACCGAGGAATATCACAGTAGATATTAAAAAAATGACCTAAATACTGACCAAAGTAAAGGCTTTCGTATCTCATTTGTCCGGATATCTTCCTGGGAAGGAGTTAGATGTAATAGACTAATTCTGCTTTTAGCAGACCGAGGGCTGAGTTAAAAATTCGACATCACTCTCTTCATTGTAAAAACCATCCTTTTGAAGGATATCAGCTCTGGTAGACGATAAAACACATATACACAGAACACGAATATCGGTCATCATGATGTGTTCTGATCTGAAAGCTACATGCATGGGAGGCATAACACGTCCACTAGATTATTTGACACGGTGACTGCCTGAATAATGCTGGGCTACCGTTAAGTGTGGAAGATGAATGTGATTACCACAGGTAAGCCTCCCATCTCAGCTTATTCCACATGTAAGTTCTGTGAAAAAGAGGAGGCACGCGACCTTTACCACTACATCCCCTAGTTGAGTGTCAGGTGTCGGTGACTTTATACCTGATGGAACTAGGTACTTGAAACTGTATGAATACTCTGGTGTGCTTGAGGATATCCTCGTTGTCCACTCTGAGTTTGCAAGCACTAGTTAGCACTAATTAACAACTTACTGGTGCTCCAGTAGTATGGTAATACTGGTGTCTTTTTTGTCTTATAAACACATAAGATAACAGGTATATCTTGCTACTTCTACTTACACATAACTCACACTACATATCTATGTACACTTATATGCATATACACCCATCTGAATTTTCTTCTACTTAATGATTCTTGTTCTTATTTGGTTCCTTTCATCTTAATGGAGAAATGCAAAAGAATCCTTCCTCCGTGAGCCATGCGTGTCGTAAGAGGCCACTAAAATGCCGTGAGCAAAGGGCTAGTAACCTCTTCTCCTGTATAAATTACTACATGTTAAAAGAAAATCTTTCTTTTTCCTTTTTAGGCCACCCTGCCAGGGTGGGAGACGGTTGGTGCGTTGAATATTTATATGTCGTGCCGATTAGGTAAAACTTGCGATTTTGGCTTAAATAGCAACACTCTTCTTGCCGAATAAGGTAGGTGAAAATTTGTGTATGCAATAATTTCGCAAAAATCATTCCGAGCCGAATGAAAAAAAATATTTCATTGTGTTTGTTTATTATTAAATTATTGTAAACTTACCTATAATATATTTAGTTGGATTAGGCTAAATTAAATTGTTATAATAAGGTTAGGTAAATTTTCTAAGGTTCTTTTGGTACAAAATTATTAATTTTTACATTAAGATAAATGGAAAAAATATATCTTTAAACGTATAAAAGAAAATTTTAGAAAGGACTAAATTTTAAATGAGTTGTTGCTCATTGACCAGTTTTACCTATACGGCACGATATATATATATATATATATATATATATATATATATATATATATATATATATATATATATATATATATATTATTGTAACCACGAACGAGTGGTATTGATCAATACAACACTGCGACTAGCCAAGGATTCGAACCCATATAGTTTTGGCCCGCCTCATGGTGAGCGAAAAACCACATGACGCTCTAACCCACAGGACCATCAGATCCTACAAGAATCAAGTACCATTTGGTGTATTAGCCTTTAGAGCGTCATGTGGTTTTTGCTCACCATGAGGCGGGCCAAAGCAACATGGGTTCGACTCCTTGGCTAGTCACAGTGTTATTATGTATATATATAGGGTGGGGTTGGCGCCGACCACTAACCCAATCTAAGAGTAACCGTGGACGGTGACACCTACGCTAATCTGAGACCTCTCTCCCTGCATTTGTTGCTCCCTTGCTACATCGCACAACTCCTGATGCCGCACTGAGAAGTGTGAAAGTACTTGAGCTAAAGGTTTCCCCCCCCCCCCCCCCCGTGGCTTGTCCTGCATATGTATATATATAAACACTGATCTCTGGCTGAAGGAGACTCGAACCTACGAACCTTGGAACAAGGTGTGCAGTGCTTTACCAATCTACCCACACTGGACAATACCTTGGAGTCCAGCTTGCGCTAGACTTTGATCCAAGGCAGCCAGCTTTCAGGGAGAAGGCTTACAGAGATCAGTGTTTGTGTATATTTCGCCTGCTCTTGCGAATTCCTTGCATGTATATATATATATATATATATATATATATATATATATATATATATATATATATATATATATAAAAACACTGATCTCTGGCTGAAGGAGACTCGAACCTACGAACCTTAGGACAAGGTACGCAGTGCTTTACCAATCTACCCACACTGGACAATACCTTGGCGTGTAGCTTGCACTACACGTTTGATCCAAGGCAGCCAGCTTTCAGGGAGAAGTCTTACAGCTTCGCGAATTCCTTGCATATATATATATATATATATATATATATATATATATATATATATATATATATATATATATATATATATATATATATATATATATATATATATATAAAGCTGTTTAATTTATCATAAAATTTTAAAAACTTGCAGTAGATCAATTAATTACTAGTCCTTCTTGCATAAAATTTCTTTTTTTTTTTCCTCATACTCTGAACAAAACAACTTTGTAGTACCATCTCATCATGTTTTTTTTTCTCACTTTACAAATGTGGTCTTTTTCTTTACCTGTTGATAATGTGCGTGTGTGCACGCGCGCCTGTATGTACGTGTGTGTATCCTTTATGTACGTGTGTGTATCCTGTATGTACGTGTGTGTACCCATGTATTTTTGACACCCTCCATTTGAAATCGCATTTTCTGCTACATTAAAGATGGCTTATTATAGCACAGAAGTAGTGCATTTGGTTCACAACTGAAGGACCCGGGTTCTGATCTGGGGAGGGAGGAAACATGGCCATGTTTACTTACACCTTTTTTTTTTGTTTTTTGGCCTGGTCACCTATTGGTAGACATCCACTTGTGTGTTAGTGGACTGTTGTGGGTGGCATCCTGGGGGAAAGAGCAGGGAAGTAGTATACCTTAGATAGAGCTTGACCTTGAAGTGAACCGAGTTAGGACAGCAGCTCTTAGCCTGTAAATTAAACATTTTACAAATGACGTCATTCGCGTTGGTATGCTATAATAAAGGCATCAGTGTTTCTCAACCAGTTTAGTAACCTCCTACGTCCAGTGGTGCTGGTGCTACTACAGCCTCTCATTCCTACACGGAAGAAACAAAATCTTAAATACTACCTACCTGGAGGGTGTTCTGGGGGTCAACGCCCCCTGGCTTTCCTATCTGCACATGAGTCCATGGACTCATCCTAATATTTTTTCAGCTAAGCAGCCCTTGAGTGCCATTTCTTGAGGGTCCTCAGAGCAGGTCATCTCTTACTTGCCAGTGATCCAGGGATTACCTTACATACGGCCTGGTCTCGGACCTGGCCTCCTCGACTGGAAAGAAAATATTACTGGATTGAGAACTGTTAGGCAGCAAGAAAAACTATTAAGAAAAGGTATGTGTATTGTAAATGACAGTAGATGTTGGGTAATGGAAGTTTACCATCTGTTAGCGTCTATAACAAGGTTGATGTGTACACCTCTGAGTGTTATTCAAAATTATAATATATACATATACACATGTGTGTGTGTGTGTGTGTGTGTGTGTGTGTAAGTGTGTGTGTGTATGTGTACTGTGTTCTTCACCAGAATTTCACTAAAAATATATTTTAAGTAAAAATAGAATGCGTTTGTGTAGTTATTGTTACAAAAAATAAATCACTGAAACCGTAAAAAAAAAGGTTTAGTGGTGGAGTTTGTATGATAATGTTTGAGCAGGAGCAGTGCCACCACAGCTCCTGGTACCTAGCAGGAGCAGTGCCACCACAGCTCCTGGTACCTAGCAGGAGCAGTGCCACCACAGCTCCTGGTACCTAGCAGGAGCAGTGACACCACAGCTCCTGGTACCTAGCAGGAGCAGTGCCACCACAGCTCCTGGTACCTAGCAGGAGCAGTGCCTCCACAGCTCCTGGTACCTAGCAGGAGCAGTGCCACCACAGCTCCTGGTACCTAGCAGGAGCAGTGCCACCACAGCTCCTGGTACCTAGCAGGAGCAGTGCCACCACAGCTCCTGGTACCTAGCAGGAGCAGTGCCACCACAGCTCCTGGTACCTAGCAGGAGCAGTGCCGCCACAGCTCCTGGTACCTAGCAGGAGCAGTGCCACCACAGCTCCTGGTACCTAGCAGGAGCAGTGCCACCACAGCTCCTGGTACCTAGCAGGAGCAGTGCCACCACAGCTCCTGGTACCTAGCAGGAGCAGTGCCACCACAGCTCCTGGTACTTAGCAGGAGCAGTGCCACCACAGCTCCTGGTACCTAGCAGGAGCAGTGCCACCACAGCTCCTGGTACCTAGCAGGAGCAGTGCCACCACAGCTCCTGGTACCTAGCAGGAGCAGTGCCACCACAGCTCCTGGTACCTAGCTGGAGCAGTGCCACCACAGCTCCTGGTACCTAGCAGGAGCAGTGCCACCACAGCTCCTGGTACCTAGCAGGAGCAGTGCCACCACAGCTCCTGGTACCTAGCAGGAGCAGTGCCACCACAGCTCCTGGTACCTAGCAGGAGCAGTGCCACCACAGCTCCTGGTACCTAGCAGGAGCCGTGCCACCACAGCTCCTGGTACCTAGCAGGAGCAGTGCCACCACATCTCCTGGGACCTAGCAGGAGCAGTGCCACCACAGCTCCTGGTACCTAGCAGGAGCAGTGCCACCACAGCTCCCGGTACTTAGCAGGAGCAGTGCCACCACAGCTCCAGGGACCTAGCAGGAGCAGTGCCACCACAGCTCCTGGTACCTAGCAGGAGCAGTGCCACCACAGCTCCTAGTACCTAGCAGGAGCAGTGCCACCACAGCTCCTGGTACCTAGCAGGAGCAGTGTCACCACAGCTCCTGGTACCTAGCAGGAGCAGTGCCACCACAGCTCCTGGTACCTAGCAGGAGCCGTGCCACCACAGCTCCTGGTACCTAGCAGGAGCAGTGCCACCACATCTCCTGGTACCTAGCAGGAGCAGTGCCACCACAGCTCCTGGTACCTAGCAGGAGCAGTGCCACCACAGCTCCCGGTACTTAGCAGGAGCAGTGCCACCACAGCTCCTGGTACCTAGCAGGAGCAGTGCCACCACAGCTCCTGGTACCTAGCAGGAGCAGTGCCACCACAGCTCCTGGTACCTAGCAGGAGCAGTGCCACCACAGCTCCTGGCACCTAGCAGGAACAGTGCCATAACAGCTCCTGGTACCTAGCAGGAGCAGTGCCACCACAGCTCCTGGTACCTAGCAGGAGCAGTGCCACCACAGCTCCTGGTACCTAGCAGGAGCAGTGCCACCACAGCTCCTGGTACCTAGCAGGAGCAGTGCCACCACAGCTCCTGGTACCTAGCAGGAGCCGTGCCACCACAGCTCCTGGTACCTAGCAGGAGCAGTGCCACCACATCTCCTGGTACCTAGCAGGAGCAGTGCCACCACAGCTCCTGGTACCTAGCAGGAGCAGTGTCACCACATCTCCTGGTACCTAACAGGAGCAGTGCCACCACAGCTCCTGGTACCTAGCAGGAGCAGTGACACCAGAGCTCCTGGTACCTAGCAGGAGCAGTGCCACCACAGCTCCTGGTACCTAGCAGGAGCAGTGCCACCTCAGCTCCTGGTACCTAGCAGGAGCAGTACCACCATAGCTCCTGGTACCTAGCAGGAGCAGTGCCACCACAGCTCCTGGTACCTAGCAGGAGCAGTGCCACCACAGCTCCTGGTACCTAGCAGGAGCAGTGCCACCACAGCTCCTGGTACCTAGCAGGAGCAGTGCCACCACAGCTCCTGGTACCTAGCAGGAGCAGTGCCACCACAGCTCCTGGTACCTAGCAGGAGCCGTGCCACCACAGCTCCTGGTACCTAGCAGGAGCCGTGCCACCACATCTCCTGGTACCTAGCAGAAGCAGTGCCACCACAGCTCCCGGTACTTAGCAGGAGCAGTGCCACCACAGCTCCTGGTACCTAGCAGGAGCAGTGTCACCACATCTCCTGGTACCTAGCAGGAGCAGTGCCACCACAGCTCCTGGTACCTAGCAGGAGCAGTGCCACCACAGCTCCTGGTACCTAGCAGGAGCAGTGCCACCACAGCTCCTGGTACCTAGCAGGAGCAGTGCCACCACAGCTCCTGGTACCTAGCAGGAGCAGTGCCACCTCAGCTCCTGGTACCTAGCAGGAGCAGTACCACCACAGCTCCTGGTACCTAGCAGGAGCAGTGCCACCCCAGCTCCTGGGACCTAGCAGGAGCAGTGCCACCACAGCTTCTGGTACCTACCAGGAGCAGTGCCACCACAGCTCCTGGTACCTAGCAGGAGCAGTGCCACCACAGCTCCTGGTACCTAGCAGGAGCAGTGCCACCACAGCTCCTGGTACCTAGCAGGAGCAGTGCCACCACAGCTCCTGGTACCTAGCAGGAGCAGTGCCACCACAGCTCCTGGTACCTAGCAGGAGCCGTGCCACCACAGCTCCTGGTACCTAGCAGGAGCCGTGCCACCACATCTCCTGGTACCTAGCAGAAGCAGTGCCACCACAGCTCCCGGTACTTAGCAGGAGCAGTGCCACCACAGCTCCTGGTACCTAGCAGGAGCAGTGTCACCACATCTCCTGGTACCTAGCAGGAGCAGTGCCACCACAGCTCCTGGTACCTAGCAGGAGCAGTGCCACCACAGCTCCTGGTACCTAGCAGGAGCAGTGCCACCACAGCTCCTGGTACCTAGCAGGAGCAGTGCCACCACAGCTCCTGGTCCCTAGCAGGAGCAGTGCCACCTCAGCTCCTGGTACCTAGCAGGAGCAGTACCACCACAGCTCCTGGTACCTAGCAGGAGCAGTGCCACCACAGCTCCTGGTACCTAGCAGGAGCAGTGCCACCACAGCTTCTGGTACCTAACAGGAGCAGTGCCACCACAGCTCCTGGTACCTAGCAGGAGCAGTGCCACCACAGCTCCTGGTACCTAGCAGGAGCAGTGCCACCACAGCTCCTGGTACCTAGCAGGAGCAGTGCCACCACAGCTCCTGGTACCTAGCAGGAAGAGTGCCACTACGGCTCCTGGTACCTAGCAGGAACAGTGCCACCATGGCTCCTGGTACCTAGCAGGAAGAGTGCCACTACGGCTCCTGGTACCTAGCAGGAACAGTGCCACCACGGCTCCTGGTACCTAGCAAGAAGAGTGCCACTACAGCTCCTGGTACTTAGCAGGAACAGTGCCACCACGGCTTCTGGTACCTAGTAGGAGCAGTGGCACCACGGCTCCTGGTACCTAGTAGGAGCAGTGCCACCACGGCTCCTGGTACGTAGCAGGAACAGTGCCACCAGGACCCCTGGTATGTAGCAGGAACAGTGCCACCACCGCTCCTGGCACCTAGGAGGAAGAGAGCCACCATGGCTCCTGGTACCTAGCAAGAACAGTGCCACCACGGCTCCTGGTACCTAGCAAGAAGAGTTCCACCACGGCTCCTGGTAACCAGCAGGAACAGTGCCACCACGGCTTCTGGTACATAGTAGGAGCAGTGCTACCACGGCTCCTGGTACGTAGCAGGAACAGTGCCACCAGGGCCCCTGGTATGCAGCAGGAACAGTGCCATCACCGCTCCTGGCACCTAGGATGAAGAGAGCCACCATGGCTCGTGGTACCTAACAGGAACAGTTCCACCACGGCTCCTGGTACCTAGCAGGAACAGTGCCACGACGGCTCCTGGCACCTAGGAGGAAGAGAGCCACCATGGCTATTGGTACCTAACAGGAACAGTGCCACAACGGCTCCTGGTACCTAGGAGGAAGAGAGCCACCATGACTTCTGGTACCTAACAGGAACAGTGCCACCACGGCTTCTGGTACCTAGCAGGAACAGTGCCACTACGGCTCCTGGCACCTAGCAGGAACAGTGCCACCACGGCTCCTGGTACCTAGCAGGAACAGTGCCACTACGGCTCCTGGCACCTAGCAGGAACAGTGCCACCACGGCTCCTGGAAGCTAGCAGGAACAGTGCCACCACGGCTCCTGGTACCTAGCAGGAACAGTGCCACGACGGCTACTGGTACGTAGCAGGAACAGTGCCACCAGAGCCCCTGGTATGTAGCAGGAACAGTGCACCACCGCTCCTGGCACCTAGGAGGAAGAGAGCCACCATGGCTCCTGGTACCTAGCAGGAACAGTTCCACGACGGCTCCTGGCACCTAGCAGGAACAGTGCCACCACGGCTCCTGGCATCTAGCAGGAACAGTGCCACCACGGCTCCTGGCACCTAGCAGGAACAGTGCCACCACGGCTCCTGGTACCTAGCAGGAACAGTGCCACCACGGCTCCTGGTACCTAGCAGGAACAGTGCCACGACGGCTGGCACCTAGCAGGAACAGTGCCACCACAGCTCCTGGTACGTAGCAGGAACAATGCCACCACGGCTCCTGTTATGTAGCAGGAACAGTGCCACCACGGCTTCTGGCCCCTAGGAGGAAGAGAGCCACCATGACTCCTGGTACCTAACAGGAACAGTTCCACTACGGCTCCTGGTACCTAGCAGGAACAGTGCCACCACGGCTCCTGGCATCTAGCAGGAACAGTGCCACCACGGCTCCTGGTACCTAGTAGGAATAGTGCCACCACGGCTCCTGGCACCTAGCAGGAGCAGGGCCATCACGGCCCACTGTCACCTAACAGAAGCAGGGCCACCACGGGCCACTGGTACCGTGGTTGGCAGTACATTAACAGAACTAACCAAGCATCCCGCCACTAATTGACGCACATACAATATAAGAGACAAAAAAAAAAACGCATCAAGTAATGGCCGTGTGCGTGGCTGCTTCTTTTCTTCCAGTTTCCGCTCCAGCTGCCACCATTTGTCGCTACATATGCAGATGAGCTGCTCCTCCTCCTCCTTCCTAATTATTGCTAGAAGTCACCCGGGCGATCACTCTCCCTTTATTAGATTAATTAAGTGATCTCAGACTGAAAGATGGCATCGCTGGCTCGCCCTCCTGTAATACACCCGGGATGTCGTGTCTCTCTAATATGGACCAATCATTAATCAGCATTAAGTACTAACGTGCTGGGATTGGCTAATGCTTCCCGCTCATTATCGGGATTAGAGAAAACGGGAGTCATAAAGAAAGATTTCCTCGTCTATTCAGTGAAGCAAGGTTGGCTGGCTGCCTTATGTTCACCATAAAGAATGGTACACTTTCCTTGTGGATAATTCTGACATAATAGGCCAGGCGGCCGCCTTAATTGTCCGGACAATTATCACTCCTGTACCCACGGTGCCGGGAATTTGGATGATATATATCCGCCCACAAGTAATTAGAGAGGATGGGGCTATATTTTATCAAGGACTCTTGTAATAACACCAGTCTCCCCAAAAATAAATTTTAAAGTGCTAGTTAATGAGCGTGATTAACACAATTTTTCAATAAAACTTTTCACGTTAATGGGAAAAGCGAAATTTTTCAGTGGGAGCAAAAATTAAATTTTTTTTTGTCAAAACTTATATAATGCATTTTCCATTACTGCATTACGGAACAATGTTGTGTGTGTGTGTGTGTGTGTGTGTGTGTGTGTGTGTGTGTGTGTGTGTGTGTGTGTGTGTGTGTGTGTGTGTGTGTGTACGTGTGTGTGTGTGGTGTGTGTGTGTGTGGTGTGTGTGTGTGTGTGTGTGTGTGTGTGTGTGTGTGTGTGTGTGTGTGTGTGTGTGTGTGTGTGTGTGTACGTGTGTGTGTGTGGTGTGTGTGTGTGTGTGTGTGTGTGTGTGTGTGTGTGTGTGTGTGTGTGTACGTGTGTGTGTGTGTGTGTGTGTGTGTGTGTGTGTGTGTGTGTGTGTGTACGTGTGTGTGTGTGTGGTGTGTGTGTGTGTGTTGTGTGTGTGTGTGTGTGTGTGTATGTGTGTGTGTGTGTGTGTGTGTGTGTGTGTGTGTGTGTGTGTGTGTGTGTGTGTGTACGTGTGTGTGTGGTGTGTGTGTGTGTGTGTGTGTGTGTGTGTGTGTGTGTGTGTGTAAGTGTGTGTGTGGTGTGTGTGTGTGTGTGTGTGTGTGTGTGTGTGTGTTGTGTGTGTGTGTGTGTGTGTGTGTACGTGTGTGTGTGTGTGTGTGTGTGTGTGTGTGTGTGTGTGTGTACGTGTGTGTGTACGTGTGTGTGTGTGTGTGTGTGTGTGCTTGTGTGTGTGTGTGTGTGTGTGGTGTGTGTGTGTGTGTGTGTGTGTGTGTGTTGTGTGTGTGTGTGTGTGTGTGTGTGTGTGTGTGTGTGTGTGTGTACGTGTGTGTGTGTGTGTGTGTGTGTGTGTGTGTGTGTGTGTTGTGTGTGTGTGTGTGTGTGTGTGTGTGTGTGTGTGTGTGTGTGTGTGTGTGTGTGTGTGTGTGTGTACACTCACTTATTTGTACTTACCTATTTGTGGTTTCAGGGGTCGAGTCGAAGCTCCTGGCCCCGCCTCTTCACCGGTGTGTGTGTGTGTGTGTGTGTGTGTGTGTGTGTGTGTGTGTGTGTGTGTGTACACTCACTTATTTGTACTTACCTATTTGTGGTTTCAGGGGTCGAGTCGAAGCTCCTGGCACTACCACTTCGCTTCGCTTCGTGTGTGTATGTGTAGACTTGTCTATATTTGATTGCAGGGGGTTGAGGCCAGCTCCTGGCCCGGCTCCTCGATTTGTAGCTTGCCAGATTCTCTCCTATCATTATGGATCCCACCATACCTATTCTTAAAACTGTGTTTGGAAGCTGCCTCTTCCACTTTTCATGGAGACCATTCAACTTCCCGACTACTCTTGAGATATCCCTGTGGTTTATCTGTGTCTTAGCCGCCAGCTGTGTCCCAGAGTACCTGTGTCTCGCCTCTCAAACTTTCTGTCCCTGTCTACTCTATCAGTTCCCCTGAGTATTTATACATGTATCATATCCCCCTGGTACTTTTCTCCTTCAGTGTTCGTTAGGTTCAGTTCCATTAACCTCTCATCTTAGCTTATATCCTTGACGTCTGGAACTAGCCTTCTAAATTTTCTTAACATGTTTTTTCAGATGTGGGTTCCATACCTGGGTTGTATGGGCCGGACATATGCTGTATAAAGGGTCTGAAATAACTCTTTGTTGAGATTCCTGAAAGTCATTTTAAGATTTGTCAGACGAGCATTGATTGCATAGGTTATTAGGCTGATGTGAGCCTCTGGTGATATAACAAGTACTAGGTTCACCTTTAAGTATATTTGAGTGTGGCCTGTAGTGTCTGTGTTCCGTGGTCTATACGCTGTGTCTGGTCTTCTTGCGCCTTCCCCACTTTATCTGGAGTTTATCTGGAGAGAGTTCCGGGGGTCAACGCCCCCGCGTTGACCCCCGGTATTTCCCCAAGTATTCCCCCAAGTATTTCCTAGGATTGAATCAGTCTTGTGTGTGTGTGTGTGTGTGTGTGTGTGTGTGTGTGTGTGTGTGTGTGTGTGTGTGTGTGTGTGTGTGTATACTCACCTAATTGTGGTTGCAGGGGCCGAGATTCAGCTCCTGGCCCCGCCTCTTCACTGATCGCTACTAGGTCCTCTCCCTCTCTGCTTCCTGAGCTTTGTTATACCTCTTCTTAAAACTATGTATGGTTCCTGCCTTCACTACTTCACTTGCTAGGCTGTTCCACTTCCTGACGACTCTATGACTGAAGAAATACTTCCTAACGTCCCTGTGGCTCGTCTGAGTCTTCAGCTTCCAGTTGTGACCCCTTGTTTCTGTGTCCCCTCTCTGGAACATCCTATCTCTGTCCACCTTGTCTATTCCCCGCAGTATTTTGTATGTCGTTATCATGTCCCCCCTGACCTTTCTGTCCTCCAGTGTCGTCAGTCCAATTTCCCTCAACCTTTCCTCGTACGACATTCCCCTAAGCTCTGGGACTAGCCTTGTTGCAAACCTTTGTACTTTCTCTAACTTCTTGACGTGCTTGACCAGGTGTGGGTTCCAGACCGGTGCTGCATACTCCAGTATGGGCCTATCATACACAGTGTACAGTGTCTTGAACGATTCCTTATTAGGGTATCGGAACGCTATTCTCAGGTTTGCCAGGCGCCCGTATGCTGCAGCAGTTATTTGGTTGATGTGTGCCTCCGGTGACGTGCTCGGTGTTATGGTCACCCCAAGGACTTTCTCCCTGAGTGAGGTCTGTAGTCTTTGTCCACCTAGCCTATACTCTGTCTGCGGTCTTCTTTGCCCCTCCCCAATCTTCATGACTTTACATTTGGCAGGGTTGAATTCGAGAAGCCAGTTTCTGGACCACATGTCCAGCCTGTCCGGGTCTCTTTGCAGTCCTGCCTCATCCTCATCCGATTTAATTCTTCTCATCAGCTTCACATCATCTGCGAATAGGGACACTTCAGAGTCTATTCCTTCCATCATGTCGTTCGCATATATCAAAAATAGCACTGGTCCTAGAACTGACCCCTGTGGGACCCCGCTCGTCACAGGCGCCCACTGTGATACCTCTTCACGTACCATGACTCGTTGTTACCTCCCTGTCAGGTATTCCCTGATCCATTGCAGTGCCCTCCCTGTTACATGCGCCTGATCCTCCAGCTTCTGCACTAATCTCTTGTGGGGAACTGTGTCAAAGGCCTTCCTGCAGTCTAGGAAAATGCAGTCAACCCACCCCTCTCTCTCGTGTCTTACTTCTGTTACCTTGTCATAAAACTCCAGAAGGTTTGTGACACAGGATTTGCCTTCCATGAACATACGCTGGTTTTCATTTATAATCTTGTTCCGTTCCAGGTGTTCCACCACTCTCCTCCTGATAATCTTCTCCATGACTTTGCACACAATACATGTCAGAGACACAGGTCTGTAGTTTAGTGCCTCATTTCTGTTTCCTTTCTTAAATATGGGGACTACATTTGCTGTCTTCCATTTCTCAGGTAGTTGCCTAGTTTCAAGGGATGTGTTGAAGATTGTGGTTAGGGGCACGCACAGCATCTCTGCTCCTTCTCTAAGGACCCATGGGGAGATGTCCGGTCCCATCGCCTTTGAAGTATCAAGGTCACTTAGCAGCTTCTGCACCTCCTCCTCGGTGGTTCGTATGTCATCCAACACTTGTTGGTATATTCCCTCTTGATGTTCCCTCCTGTGCTGTCTTCCCAGAGCCCTTCCTGTCTCTACTGTAAAAACTTCCTTAAATCTCCTGTTTAGCTCCTCACATACCTCCTGATCATTTCTTGTGAGTTCTCCACCTTCTGTCCTCAGTCTGATCACCTGGTCTTTGACTGTTGTCTTCCTCCTGATGTGGCTATACAACAGTTTCGGGTCAGTCTTGATTTTCGATGCTATGTTATTTTCATACTGTCGCTGGGCCTCCCTCCTTACCTGTGCATACTCGTTCCTGGCTCTGCGACTGATCTCCCTATTTTCATGTGTTCTCTGCCTTCTGTACTTTTTCCATTCTCTATTGCACTTTGTTTTTGCCTCCTTACACCGTCGGGTAAACCAGGGGCTCGTTCTGGTCTTCCCATTGTTTCTGTTGCCCTTGGGAATAAACCTTTCCACTGCCTCCTTGCATTTTGTTGTTACATATTCCATCATTTCATTTACTGGCTTTCCTGCCAGTTCTCTGTCCCATGGAACCTCCTGCAGGAAGTTCCTCAACCCTATGTAGTCCCCTCTTTTATAGTCTGGCTTTTTCCATTCAACTCCTGTTACTCTCTCCACTTACAACTCTACTATGTATTCAAAGCACAGAACCACGTGGTCACTAGCTCCTAGGGGACTCTCATATGTGATGTCCTCAATGTCTGAACTGCCCAGGGTGAACACAAGGTCCAATCTTGCTGATTCATCCTCCCCTCTCACTCTGGTAGTGTCCTTAACATGTTGGTGCATGAGGTTTTCCAGCACCACATCCAACATCTTGGCTCTCCATGTTTCGGGACCCCCATGTGGCTCCAGGTTTTCCCAGTCAATCTCCCTGTTGTTGAAATCCCCCATAACCAGCAACTTTGCTCTGCTGGAGTGAGCTCTTCTTGCCACCTCAGCAAGTGTGTCCACCATTGCTCTGTTGCTCTCTTCATATTCCTCTCTTGGCCTCCTACAGTTCTATGGTGGATTATACATCACTGCAATGAACACCTTGTGCTCCCAAGACTGAAGTGTACCTACTATGTAGTCCCTTTCTCCTGTCTCGTCTATGCCTCCCATTTTCCCGAATTTCCATCGGTTTTATACGAGCAGAGCAACCCCTCCTCCTCCCCCTCTGCCCCTTCTATCTTTCCTCATGATCTGGTATCCTGGTGGGAAGATTGCATCTGTTATTGTCTCCGTGAGTTTTATTTCTGTAACTGCTATGATGTCTGGGGACTTCTCATTGATTCTTTCTTGCCATTACTCATATTTATTCGTTAATCCATCCGCATTTTTGTACCAAACCTTCAACTTCTGTTCTAATACTGTAACTGAGGTCCTGGGGGAATACTGGGGTTGGGAGAGCAGGAGCCCTGGTGGTGGACTGTGGGGGGTTGCAGTGGAGGTGGAGGAAGAGCTCCCATAGGGGGTTGCTGTAGGGGTAGGGTTCGTGGTGCGGGGGATGGGAACAGAGGGATCGGTGTGTGATGGTTGGTTTGGATTGTTCAGTTGCCTTGGGGGTGTCGTGGCTGGAGTCCTTCTGCAGGTGTTTCTGGGGGGTGTGCTTGTCCTTCCACCTGTTCCTGGATTATTCTGCTCTCCTTTTTAATTTCCTCCCATTCCTCCTTTCGTTTTTGCACTCTCTCTTTCGGTATCATCCTTTCCTCCTGTGTTCTGTCTCGATCGAGGTGCACACTCATGAACTCCTGTTTGCCTCTCAGCCATGCTTTCTCCTGCAGTTGATCAGGAGATTCGGGTTGATTCTGCCTTGAAAATTACTTTGAGAGGCCGATTCCTTTTCTTTGTGAATCATCCGATTCTCCGAAAATTCTCCACCTGGGTCATGTCCCCCTCGCCTATCACCTTCATGATACCTTCAATCGCTTTTTTTCTCCTCCTGCTTTCTTTCATCATAAGTTTCCCCTTCAGCTTCGTGTGTGTGTGTGTGTGTGTGTGTGTGTGTGTGTGTGTGTGTGTGTGTGTGTGTGTGTGTGTGTGTGTGAGTTTGTGTGTGTGTGGTGTGTGTGTGTGTGTGTGTGTGTGTGTGTGTGTGAGTGTTGTGTGTGTGTGTGTGTGTGTGTGTGTGTGTGTGTGTGTGTGTGTGTGTGTAGTGTGTTGTGTGTGTGTGTGTGTGTGTGTGTGTGTGTGTGTGTGTGTGTGTGTGAGTTTGTGTGTGTGTGTTGTGTGTGTGTGTGTGTGTGTGTGTGTGTGTGTGTGTGTTGAGTTGTGTGTGTGTGTGTGTGTGTGTGTGTGTGTGTGTGTGTGTGTGTGTGTGTGTGTGTGTGTGTGTGTGTGTGTGTGTGTGTGTGTGTGTTGTGAGTTGTGTTGTGTGTGTGTGTGTGTGTGTGTGTGTGTGTGTGTGTGTTGTGTGTGTGTGTGTGTGTGTGTGTGTGTGTGTGTGTATGTATGAGTGTGTGTGTGTGTGTTGTGTGTTTAGGTGTGTGTGTGTGTTTGTGTGTGTTTGTGTGTGTGTGTGTGTGTGTGTGTTGTGTGTGTGTGTGTGTGTGTGTGTGTGTGTGTGATGTGTGTGTGTATAGTTAGTTACATTTGTCTAGAACATGTCGATTAGACACTAGGCCTGTTGTATATGAGCACGTGTGTGACTACCTATTTGTACTCAGTGTCTAGTCTGTGTCTGGTGTGTCTGTGTAAACTTTCTCATATGTTCACTTCAGTATCGTACTGTCAAATTTATCAGTAGTATACAGACAGGACAACACACAGTGTTCAAGAATGACAGTTTATCCCCAAATATGCAAAAATTAATTTCAGTGTGGTCTTGAGAGGCCACTTGCGCACATCTGTATCACTAGAAGACATTGACTGAAAATCTCTCGGAAAAGTTGCCCATAGCAGCGTAATGTTTACGGGAATAAAAAAATAGAAACAATAGGCAAAAGCGAGAGAAAAAAAAGAGTCAATGAATGAGATGGGGCGAGAGCAGGCAGGGCCTGGGAGGGGCACATCGTGGCACGTGACAATAACGATGCCAGGATGTAATTAACGTGCTCGTTAGTTATCTGACCTGAATCCAATGAATGCCTCACTCCTCTGCTCATTCCCCTCACCTTCCCTCGCCTCTCACTTTAACTTGATAAGAATGTTGGCTTGAGTTTGTATAAGACTGTGGCTGTCCAGGGAGGTGTGGTGATGCTGGTGGAGTGGTGGAGAGGGTGAGGAGGTGTTAGTGATGTGCTGGTGGAGTGGTGGAGAGGGTGAGGAGGTGCTGTGATGCTGGTGGAGTGGTAGAGGTGAGGGAGGTGTTGGTGATGCTGGAGATGGTGAGAGGGTGAGGGAGGTGTTGGTGATGCTGGTGGAGTGGTGGAGAGGTGAGGGAGGTGTTGGTGATGCTGTGAGGGGAGAGAGGTGAGGGAGTGTGGTGATGCTGGTGGAGTGGTGGGAGAGGGTGAGGGAGGTGTTGGTGATGCTGGTGGAGGGTGGAGAGGGTGAGGGAGGTGTTGGTGATGCTGGTGGAGTGTGGAGAGGGTGAGGGAGGTGTTGGTGATGCTGGTGGAGGGTGGAGAGGGTGAGGAGGGGCGGAGAATGGTGAGAGAGATAGGAGGAGAAAGGTGACAAGAAATAGAAAGAAGATAGTGAGGTAGAAATTAGAGAGAAAGAGAGAGTAGGAGAGGAAAATAAGTAACTTCACACAACCTGCCTATATAACACCATCAGCACTACGGTACACTGTACACTGTACACTGTACACTGTACACTGTACACTGTTCACAGTACAATGTACATATACACTGTACACAGTACACTGTACACTGTACACTGTACACTGTCTACAGAAAGTAAAAGTAATGTACAGAAACTGTACATGCAAATACACTTCGACACTGTCACAGTACACAGTACATGTACACTGTAACAGCACACTGTACATAATACACTGTACGTAGCACAGTACATAGTCACACGCACAGTACACTGTAAAAGTACACTGTACATAGTAACTGTACAAGTACTGTACACAGTACACTGTACAAGACACTGTACACAGTACAGTACACTGTACACAGTGCATTGTACACAGCACTGTACACAGTACACGTACACTGTACACAGTACACTGTACACGTACTACAAGTACACTGTACACGGTACACGTACACTGTACATGTACACGTACATGACAGTTACATGTGCACAGTACACTGTACATAGTACACTGTACACAGACACTGTACATAGTACATGTACATGTACAAGAACTGTACATAGTACAAGTAATAGTACACTGACACAGACACTGTACACAGACACTGTACAAGTACACTACGTACAAGCATGTACATGCACACAGTACATGAACTGTACACAGTACACTGAAACAGACACTGTACACGTCCCTGTACACTGAAAAGTACACTGCACAGTAAAATGTACACTGTACACAGTACACTGTACACTGTACACTGTACACTGTACTGTACACTGTACACTGTACTGTACACTGTACACTGTACACAGTAAAATGTACACTGTACACAGTACACTGTACACAGTACACTGTACACTGTACACTGTACACAGTACACTGTACACAGTACACTGTACACTGTACACTGTACACTGTACACTGTACACAGTACACTGTACACAGTACACTGTACACTGTACACTGTACACTGTACTGTACACTGTACACTGTACACAGTAAAATGTACACTGTACACAGTACACTGTACACAGTACACTGTACACTGTACACTGTACACAGTACACTGTACACAGTACACTGTACACTGTACACTGTACACAGTAAAATGTACACTGTACACAGTACACAGTACACTGTACACTGTACACAGTAAAATGTACACTGTACACTGTACACAGTACAACTCAGTTCAGTATATCACTTTTATCAGTGTGTTATTTATTATCAGTTATTTCCCCTCCCTCCTCCCCCTCCTCTCCTCCCTCCCCCCCCTCTCCTCCCTCCCTCCCTCCTCCCTCTCTCTCCCTCCCCCCCTCCCTCTCCCCTCCCTCCTCCTCCCCCCCCCCCTCCCCCTCTCCCCTCTCCCTTCCTCCTCCCCCCCTCCCCTCCTCCCCTCTCCCCCCTTCTCCCCTCCCCCTCTCCTCCTTCTCCCACCCCTCCTCCCCCCTCCCTCCTCCCCTCCGCCCCCCCTCTCCCACTCTCCCCTCTCTCCTCCTCATTAACGGTGGCCGTCTGGTGGCAAATGCCTCGTTTCAAAGATGGGGTTTCCCCGGGGTTTCGATTCCGACAAGGGGGGAAACATTGGCGTGTTTCCCACAGTTGTCCATATTCACCCATCAGTAAAATGGGTACCCCGGGTGTTAGTCGACTGGGGTGGGTCGCATCCCGGGACAAAATTGACCTAATTTGCCTGGAAATCCCACATAAAAAGGGCTTTTTATACGGTGTGTATACTTGTACATGTACTTGTAGAAATAAAGATATTATGATCAGTAATGTGGGACCGTTTCCCCGCATCCTGGGACGACTCCAGTTGTGGTGCAGGCGTTTCGTGGGTTGTCTTGAGGACAGATGTTGAAAATGCTTGGTTTAAAAATTTCAAACACTAGGGAAAATTTATTAGGAAACGTTTGATCTTTAAACCTTGATCGAGGTCCCAGGACCGAAACCTTTTCAAAAGAATGTCCTAGTGTTTGCTCACGTGTCTTTTTAAACCATTTTGTGGGGATCTATGACCAAGTTTATACCAGAATAACGCTTCATCAAATGATTCTGTCTTTACTGGAAGAGCAAATTAGTAATCTAGCAGCACATATTGTCTCTACCAAGCCTGGGTGTCCAATTGCTGTCTGGGTGTCCACTGGCTGTATGGGTGTCCACGGCTATAGGGGGCCACTGGCTGTAGGGGTTTCCACGCGGGGGCACCAAAAATTAACTTTTGGCTGTCCATGTTTCACTAAATTTAAAAACAATAAATGACATCACGAACAATAATTTGAAACTCTCTGACGTTGTTTAAATTCAGAAAGGCATTATTTCAGAGGGGAGACTGAAGTTAAAGGTGTTTTTTAAAAAATTGGGATGTGCACCCCATTTTATGTGTAAAAAGTGTAAAAAATTTTTTCCCCTAAATGACATTAAATATGTTTGAGTGTCTTTCTGAAGGTTTAATATTTAACAATGTGCCTTTTTCCGGATCACCCAGTATGTTGACGTTTTTAAAATAAATTTTTAATGAAAATTTTTTCTTATAACTTGGAATCGTGAAACGTGCGATAACTTGAGAATATTTTTTCTTCCTTGGTATTTTTAACGGTTATTCAAAGATTGAACATTTCACAACAGCTGATTGATGAAACACCCGATATGTTTTGTACGGTTACTATAATTTTTATCCTGGAAATTATTCTTCACCCGCCTCAGACTTGAGCAAATTTACAAATTCAAAACATTTTTTTAAACAAATTTTTTTCTTAGAGATTTGTAGAGATTTTGCAGAATAGAACTGCAAAAAAACAATGAAAATATTAAAAATTTCACGTTGTTGGGACTTAAAATTTGTTCCCCAGCTTAGTGAACAAAAAATTTTTTTGTTCCAAAACCCAAAAATTTTTTCCCGATCAGCTTAATTTAAATCTGATCACCCTTTTCCCTGGAAAGTTTGCCGATGACACGGTGGCAGATAAGGCTGTGGGAGGTCACAGCTGGTGGTGGTGGTGTAAGGCGGGGTGTTGCGTCACAGCTGGTGGGGGGGCAGTGCAAGACTGAGGTGGTCAGGTCCAGCTGGGGTTGTGGGGCGTGAAAGGCGGGGTGTGGTCAGGTCACAGCTGGTGGTGGGGGGTGTAAGGTGGGGGTGGTCACAGCTGGTGGTGTTGGCAGTGCAAGGCTGGGGTGGTCGGGGTAACAGCGGGGTGTGGTGAAGGCTGGGGGGTCAGCACAGCTGGTGGTGGTGGATTGCAAGGCAGGGGCAGGTCACACCCGGTGGGGGTGGTGGCTGGGTGGTCAGGTCACAGCTGGTGGGGGGGCGGGCAAGGCTGAGTGGGTGGGTCACAGCTGGTGGGGGGGCAGGCAAGGCTGAGAGTGGTAGGTAAAGCTGGTGGTGGTGGTTGGGACTGAGGTGGCGGTAAAGCGGGTGGTGGGGGGGAAGGCTGGTTTTTGGGGTCACAGCGGGTGGCGGCGGCTGAGGTGGCAGGCACAGCTGGTGGTGCAAGGTTGGGTGAGCGCTCACAGCGGGGTGGTGGTGGGGGGTGTAAGGCGGGGTGGCAGGCCGCTTTTGGGTGGTGGAGTGCAAGGCTGAGGGATTGGGCACAGCTGGTGGTGGTGGGCAAGGTGACTGTGGCAGGCCAGCGGGGGGGGAAAAGCAAGGCTGAGGTCGTCGGCAACAGCTGGTGGTGGTGGGGAAAGGGGAGGGGCCGGCACAGCTGGTGGTGGTGGCGGGCCCGGGGGGTGTAGCAGGTCACAGCTGGTGGTGGTGGCGGGGGCTGGGTGTGGCAGGTCACAGCTGGGGGGGGGCGGAAGGCTGGGCGTGGCAGGTCACATGGGGGGGTTTGGGCGGGATGTGGCAGGCCGTAGGGGTGGGGTCAAAGGCGGGGTGAGGGGGGTCAAGGGGGGTTTTTTGGTGGCAGTGTAAGGCTGGGTGAGGTGAGGTCGCATTTGGGTGGTGGGGGTGATGGGGGTGGGGGCAGTGTAAGACTGGGTGAGGTGAGGTCGCAGTTGGTGGTGGTGGTGGGGGGGTGTAAGGCTGGATGGGGTGAATGCAGTTGGGGGTGGGGGTGGTGGTGGGGGGTGGTGGTGGTGGTGGCAGGGGCGCGGGGGGAAAATCAAGTTCCTAATACAAAAAAGTAAAAATTTAAGAGGCCTGACTTGAACTCAAAAGAAGCAGCGCCTTCCTTCCTGGGTGCCTCCCCTGTGTGTTCCCCCCTGTTTGTTCCCCCCCTGTGCCCTCCCTGTGTTCCCCTGTGATCCCTCCTGTGTTCCTCCCTGTGTGTTCCTCCCTGTGTTTCCCCCCTGTGGCCTCCCTGGGTTTTTTCCTAGTGTCTCCCCCCGTTTTTCCCTCTGTGTCCCTTCCCCTGGGGTTTTCCTTGTGTCCTTCCTTTTGGGATCCTTTTATCCTTCCCTGTATGTCCTCGTTGTGCCTTCCCATGTGTTTTCCTGTGTGTTTCTTTGCACTTTCCTTTATTTTCCCTACTACTGAATGGTTTTGGGGGGTTGAGACTCCCCTATCCTCCTCCCAGACTCTTTTTTTTAGCGTCATGATTTGGCCTTTTTTGCCTTATCATCATATCTTTTTCAGAAAGTGCTTTTTTAATTTCCCATCACCATCGCCTCATCCAAGTCTTTCCCATCCTCATCCCTTTGAGTTTAAAAGAAATGTTTCCTTGCATCCTTCTCTCATTTGTCTTCAGTTTCCACCGGGTTTTCTCTTTGATCCTTGTCCCTTAATTCAAACAGTCTATCCCTATCTGCCCTCCAGTTTTCTTTAAGGTTTGTACGTAAATCTTTCCTTTCCCTTTTGTCCATCTCTCCTCTAAAGTCGTCTGATTCATTTCTTAACCCTCTTCTCATGTATTCCTTTTTTCTTTTAACCGGTTGCAAACCTTGCCCTTTTGAGTTTCCGTTTGACCAGGGTTTTGTTAATCACGTATATGCAAATCCTTATTCAGGTATTTCTGGCGATATTGGGTTTTAATTTACCCACGCCCTTTTTCTCTTGATATTTGAGCTTCTCCCCCATGGTGTACTTGTATCCCTGTCTGCGGGATACTTGACCCGGGCAGAAGTCACGTTTGACCATGTCTGCAGTCTATTGAGGTTCGGGAGTATATCATGTTCTCATGTTTATATTCTTCATTTTCTTCAGCCCAAGAAAATGAATCTACCAACCTGTCTTCTGGTTTTTTTTTTGTGATTTTCCCATAGAACCCAACAAATTCCAAAGGGGACTTTCTATCTTTAAACCATGGCTGTAAAGAATTTTCCCCCAATGTGTCCAGAATTTTACAGTATTTTTGGGTAGAGATGCTGACTGTAAATCATGGATTTTTATTTTCCTCCTTTTTTTTCCCAAATTTTCGAATTCCGTAATTAGACGGGTAATACTTTTATTATTGCATCACACAGTTGTTGTGATATTTCTCACTACCATGGAAAATATTGTCTTGCCCCATTTTTTTACATAAACAGCAGTAGTCTCACAGTTTTTATTTTATTGTGTTGACCCCTTCCAGTACCAGTTGTTCATTCTGACTACCGACCCCGATATTTCCCCCACTTAAGAAAAATTTTTTTAAATATTGTTAATCCGTACTTTTGAAAAGTCAGGTCTTTTTGGCTTCTTCCTATTCACTTTATCATACATCGTCTTTTTTTCTCGGCTTAGTAATTTCGGTTTCAATTTCGGTTTTTGGGGTATTTTTTTAAACCGTTTTTCGCTTTCCCTTTCTATTTTTGGAGACTGAGTCTGGCCCTATGTTTTTCTAGTCTTTTCATCTTGGTGCCCCTTTTTGTTTTTTCCCGTCAGCCCCTTCGTCTGTGTTCCCCAGTGTCCATATCTGTATCTCTGTGAGTGTCCCTTCCTCTGAGACTTCCCGCTTTCCTCTCTTTTTTTTTTGCTCAATAAATCTGTTCCATAGTTTCGGGCGCCCCAACATGGGTGAGAACCCATGGCAACGCAACTTATCTCATCATTTTTTAAATTTTTTGGAGGTTTATCGATAGATCATCCCAGGGGGAGCCCGGGTCCCCTCCAGCCCTTCCTTACAGCCTGAGTCACAGCCTGAGAAAGCCTGCCTCACAGCCGCCTCCATTTTTCCCCACAGCTCTCTTCCCTTTCCCAAATCTTTATTATTATTATTTTTAAATTTTATTATTATTATTATTATTATTATTACTATTATTATTATTATTATTATTATTATTATTATTATTATTATTATTATTATTATTATTTTTATTTTATTTTTGTCTTTCGCTGAATTTTCTTTAAAACTTGTTGGAATTTTAGTGTTTTCCTACTTCAAAAAATTTCCTTTCAAGAATTATTTTCGCAATTACACCGAGCATCAATTAACCCCTTTAAACCGAGGGTCACCAAGTTTTAAGGTCTATTTTTCGTCTACCATAAAGCTATCATTAACGAGGTTTTGAAATGCTGAGATATTTTAAATTTAAATTTTTGAAATTAATTATGTACATTTTGAAAACAAAATTTGTTTGTTTGTTTGCTTTATTTTTTGCAATCAGTTCAATGATGTTTTAAAACTTTATAATGAAACGTTGTTAATTCTTATCAAAAAAAATTTATGTATGTTCTTTTTGAGAGAATCAGTGACTATAGGATTCAAATTATTTAGAGTGATAAAATATATATATATATATATATAATATATATATATATATATATATATATATATATTATATATATATATATATATGTATATATATATATATATATATATATATATATATATATATATATATATATATATATATATATATATATATATATATATATATATATATATATATATATATATTATATATATGCCCTTGAATATGAAAAACTGGTCAATTAGCAAGAACCCCTTTTAAAATTATGTCCTTCGAAATTTTCTTATATTTAAAGATATTTTTTTTTTCATTAATTTTAAATGTACAAATTTTTAATTTTTTCCAAAAGAATTTTAGAAAAACTTACCAACCCTTTATTATAACAAAAAAAATTTTTTTTAGTTTAACCCCAACAAATATATTTTAGATTTGAAAAGTAATTATACTAAACAAAAACAGGAAATATATTTTTCAGGCTAGAATTTTCAAATTATTGCAACAAAAATTTTGCTTCTTTAAAAAAGATGAGGTTGTATTTGCCAAGATGGAAGTTTTATTCCACGACATATATATGGGGGCAAAGAAGGGGAATGTATGAAAGAAGGACCAACACTTTTTGGGTGTGAAGTTTGCGAATGCAAGGAGGAGGCGGTTGGGGGAGGGATTTTTTTTCTGGGGGGGTGTAAATAGGGAGAGAATTGGAGGTGGAAATTAGGGGGTGTGGGGTTAATAAAGTAACAGAGGGCTAAGAGGGGTTGTTGAGGTGGTTTCCATTTAGAAAGAAGGGACAAAGAGAATGATATGGGCAATAAACTATAGGGGAAAAGGGAGGTAGGGGGTCCTGAAAGGGTTGGGGAGGGGGAAAAAGGGTTTTTTAGCAGGGGCTTGGGCTTTCCCGCAAACGTGGGGCAGTTGATAGGAGGAATGGGGAGAATGGTACTTTGGGACCTGAAACTGTTGAGGAGCAGGGTTATTTATGAAGGATTCAGGGAAACGGTTATTTTATATAGCCAGACGAGTCCTGGAAAAGGGGAAATGCCTGCACTTTGGAGGGGTTTGGGGTATTGGGGGTTTGGAGGGATATTTGTATCTTTTTACGTATTGCTTCTAAACTGTTGTATTCTGAGCACCTTTTGCAAAAAAAGTGATAATTTTGAGTGAGGTGAAAGTGTTAATGAAGAAAGCATTTTTTTTGGGGGTTTTCTTTTTTTTTGGGGCACCCTGCCCCGGGGAGACGGCGACTTAATAATATATATATATATATATATATATATATATATATATATATATATATATATTTTATATATATATATATATATATATATATATATATATATATATATATTTTTATTTTTTTTTATCACACTGGCCGATTCCCCCCAAGGCAGGGGGGGCCTGAAAAGAAAAACTTTCACCATCATTCACCCATCCCGTTTTCAGAAGGGGGCTTTTAATCAGTTTTTAAACTGCAACAAAAACCCCCCTTCAGAGTGCAGGCACTGTACTTCCCCTCTCCGGATTTAAATCCGGCCTGCCGGTTTCCCCGAATCCCTTCAAAAGTTTTTGCTCAACCCAACAGCACGTCAATATTAAAAAACCCTTTGTCTCCATTCACCCTATCAAACACGTCAGCATGCCTGCTGAACCGCCCCCGCCACAAAAACCCCCACCCCTCCCCCCAACCTCCTTTAGGCCGACCCCACCCTGCCTTCCTTCCACTACAGACTGATACACTCTTAAAATATTCTGTTTCGCCCATTTCTCTCTACATGTCCGGGAAACCCCCTCAACAACCTTCCCCAGCCCTCTGCAAAGTTTTTTAATCCCACCCCCCCTAACTTCCAAACTACGAATTCTCGATTATTTCCCCCACAAGCCCCCCCGACAACATCTCCATGCCCCCAGCCTTTCCTCGCTGCAAAATTCATCACCACGCTTTACACCCATAAGAGCGTTGGAAACTATACTCCATACATTCCCTTTGCCCCAAGGACAAAGTTCTTTTTCTCCCCAGACTCCTAAGTGCACCACTACTCTTTTCCCATCAATTTAAGGGTTCACCCATCTTCATAACCCATCCGCTGACACGTCCACTCCCAAAATCTAAACGTTCACCCCCAATTTCCCCCCCAATCTGAATTTAACTTTCATCACCTAACTTTTTTTATCCCATAACCTTCCTTTTCCCGATTCACCTTTTTTTTTCTTCTTTGCACACCTACCAAATTCATCCACCAATCTCGAATTCCTTCGAATCTCCCCAAAAGCACAGTGTCACAGCAAAGAGCAGCGTAAACTCCACTTTGTGTGTGATTTTCTTTTTAAATCCACGCCTCTTGCCAAGACACTCGCATTTACTTTCTTACAACCCCATCTATAAATATATTAAACAACCTGAATCAAAATCCTTGTCTAAGGCCTACTTTACTGGGAAAAAAATTTTCCCCTTTCCTACATACCTAACTTGAGCCCCACCATCCTCAAAACTCTTCATGCTTTCAGTAACCTACCTCCCACACCACACTTGCAACATCTGCCACATTGCCCCTATCCACCCTGTCATACGCCTTTTTCCCAAACCAAAATGCCCAAAGACCCTTTTTGCCCATCTAAAACTGTTACTTTATGTTTACTGTAAACACCCTTTCCCTACACCCCACCTTCCTAAAGCCCCCGTTCATCTGCATCCATTCTGTCTTACTCTTAATTTTTTCAATTATAACTTACCATACACTTTTAAGGACACTCAACAGACTTATCCCCTAAATTTTTTTACTTCCCCTTTTTCCCTTTGTTTTATACAAAGGAACATGCATGCCCCTGCCAACCCAGGTATTTTTCCCCTTCCACATTTTTAAATAATTCACCAAAATCCAAACTATATCCCCACCTGCTTTTAACATTTTTATCTTTATCCCATCAACCGGCTCACCCCTTCATTTTTCCCACTGCCTCACGAACTTCCCCCACACTCCCAAATGGCTCTTCCTCACCCTACAAGATGTTATTCCTCCTGCCCATACACGAAATCACAGCCCCTATCTTATCAACATTTACAATTCCCCAAAAAATTCTTCCATCTTCCCTTTAACTCTCCATTTAATAACTCTCCTCTCCTATTTTTAACTGAAAATCCATTTGTTCTCTAGGCTTTTTTAAATTTTTAATCTCACCCCAAAACTTTTTTTTTTTTTCAAAAAATTTGTTTATAACATCTCACCCACCCCTCATTTGCTCCTTTTTCATTGCTTTACCACCTCTTAATTTTTTTTTTCTCCAAAACCTTCCTCCTTGCATCACTTCACTTTGTAAAACCCTCATGCTAACTTTTCTCCCCTTTTACTCTTTTACATCACATTTCCCCCAATCGTCTTCCTCCTGCACCCACTTTTCCCGAACCACAAACTTCTGAACACTTAACACTACATTTTTAAAATTTTTCCCCATACCTCTTCGCCCCATTGCCATGCTCTCATTAGCCCATCTATCCCCCAATAGTTTTATATCTTTCCCTAAATGCCTCCTCTTTAGTTTATAAAAACCCTTTACCCTCTCCCTGATGCTTCTATTCTCCTTGATCCCATCACCTTTACCTCAGTGTAGCTACAACTAGAAAGGATCTGATATATCTGTGGCCCCTAAACATGTACATCCTGAAGTCTACTCAAAAGCTTTTATCTACAAAAACATAATCCAACAAAATACGTCATTTTGCCTCATCATATCGTGTATACTTTTTTATCCTCTTTCTTTAAAAAATGTATTATATAACAAACCCTTTCTATAAAAATTCAATCAAAGGGCCCCCATTTTCATTTACACCCGGCACTAAACTTACCTACCCACCCCCCTAAAAGTTTCTCCATTTAGCATTTGTCCCCACCACAATTATTTTCCCCACTTGGTTTAAAGGTTATACATTACTTAACATCTCCCAAAATCTTCTCTCTCTGCATTCCCCTTTTCCAGGTGCATAACGCTTATTAGACCCACTTTCCCTCCAACCTTTACTTTTAAACCCATAATTTTGATTACATAATTTTTATTTTTTTTCTCCTTCCATAACTGATCATTTAACATTTCCAACCCCCCCTTTTCTCTAACTCTCTCAGATACTCCAGGGTTTAATCCCCATTTATTTCCCCCTAAACCCCCTACCCCTTCAGCTTTGTTTCCTTTGGCCAGGACATCCAACTTCTTTCATTCATAACTAGAATCATCTGTTTTGTCATCCGACTAATCCACGCACATTTGCAAACTAGTTTTAAAAGTTTTTTTTCTTCTTTTTTGAATGTAAAGGGGGAAGGGACTAGCCCATTGCTCGGGATTTTTGTGCCTCAACGACAGCATGGTTAGGAGGAAAGATTTTTTTCCCCTCTCGGACAATAGAAGAAAAAAAGAAAAGAGCTATTTGAAAAAGGAGAAAACCTAGAGTTTTTATATATATGCAGTGGGGCTGTAAGTGACCAAAGTGAAATAGGAGAAAGATATCCTTTTATTTAGGGGTTTATAAAGAAAAAAAAACCGAATCCACCATCATAAAACAGTTAAAGGGTTTTTGTTTCCAAGTATCTGGCAGAGGGTATTTTCCCGGGGGGTTTTCACCAATTCCTAAAATTAAATATTATATATATAATTTTAATATATATATTATAATATATATATATATATAATGTCCGAATAGGCAGAACTTTGATCTGGCTTAAATAGAACGCTATCTTCTAAGGATAGGAAAATTTTTATAAAAAATTTTGCCAAAAACATTCAGAATCAAACTAAAAAAAAATATTTCATTGTGTTTGTTTAGTATTAAATTATTTAAAAAAAATAAAAAATACTAATTTTGGCTAAAAAAAATTGTTCTTTTTATAATGGTTAGGTAAGTTTTCTAAGTTCCCTTTTTGGGATAATTAAAATTTGTACATTAACATTAATAAAAAATATATCTTTAAACTTATAAGAGAAAATTTTAGAAAATTAATTTTTAAAAGGGGTTTTTAATTGACTGTTTTTAATATTGGAATATATATATATATATATATATATATATATATATATATATATTTGGGGAAAAGGCAGAACTTGGTCTTGGCTTAAATAGAACGTCATTTGCCAAAAGGAAAGTAAAAATTGTTTATGCAATAATTTCCAAAATCATTCTAAATCTAAGAAAAATATATATTTTCACTGTGTTTGTTTAGTATTAAGTTACTGTAAACAAATCTAAAATATATTAGTTGAGTTAGGGTAAAAAAAATTGCCTTTTTATAATGGGTTGGAAAAATTTTTTAAGGTTTTTTTGAAAATTATAAATTTTTACATTAAATTTAAAGAAAAAATATTCTTTTAAAAGTATAAGAGAAAATTTTAAAAAGGGCTTTAAATTTTAAAAGAGTTCTGCCCTTGAAGTTTTACATTTTTCCAGACACACAAAATAAAATACACACACACACATATTTTTTTATATATATATATATATATATATATATATATATATATATATATATATATATATATATATATATATATAATATGTGTGTGTGAGGGGGTAATTTGTGTGGGGGACCTGAATGCTAAAGTAGGGGAAACTTTTAGAGAGGGGGGTAAAAGTTTTTCCCGGGGTAATGATAATGGGGAGCCCCTTTTATTGAACTTTATAGAAAGGGGGAGTTATAGGGAATTTTAAATTTTAAAAAAAAGGAAAATAAGTAAACATGATATGATAAAATAAATGACAGAGTTTGTTTGGGTTATGTATTTGAAAAAGACCCGTTGAGTAGACTTGGTGAAAATGTTTTGAGGGGCCACAGATATATCAGATCACTTTTTGTTGTAGCTACACTGAGGGGGAAAAAGGGATGGAAAAAGGAGAAATAGGCAAACAGGGAAAGAGAGAGGTGGGTTTATAAAAAAAAAGAGGAGGGTTAAAGGGGAAAAATATAAAAAGCTTTTTGAGGATAGATGGGGTAATGAGAGTATAGGAATGGGGTCGAAGAAAAGGGGTAGGTTTAAAAAAGAGTGTTGGAGGTTCAGCAGAAGTTTGGTTTCAAAAGGGGGTGGGGGGAAGAGGAGGATTGGTGGAATGAAGATGGAAAAAGTAGGGTTTAGAAAAAATTAAAATATGAGAAGTTTTTTCAAAGTAGAAGGGTGGAAGGGGGGAAGAGAAGGAGAAAAAGAGAGAGGTTAAGAGAGGGGGAAGCAAAAAAGAGAGCAAAAAGGGGAGTGGGGAGTTATCAAAAAAATTTTTTGGGAAAAAAAGGTTTTATAGATTAACAAGTAAAGAAAAAAGAGAACAAAAAGGATTTTTTTTTAAAAAAAGAGAGTAGAGTTTTTAAATGGAGAGTTAGAGGTATTAAAAATGGAGGGAATATTTTTAGGAAAGAAATGTTGATGGGAAAATAGGGGAAACTGGATTTTAAAGGGAAAAGGGGAACAAAACCTTTTAGGGGAAAGGGAAAAGCCGGATGTAAAATTTTGCAGGGTAGGTAAAATGAAAGGGGGGAAGGCAGCCGGGATTGATTGGGGTAAAAGGGTAGAAATGTTAAAAGCAGGTGGGGAATTTGTTTTTGGGGTGGTTTGGGGCAAATTTTTTAATAAAGTATGGAAGAGGGTAAGGTACCTAGGGATGGGAGAGAGCATGCATAGTTCCCTTTTTAAAAACAAAGGGGGGTAAAAGAGGGGGTGCAAAAAATTTTAGGGGAAAAACTGTTGAGTATATCCAAAATTGGTGAGTTATTATTGAAAGAATTAAGAATAAGACGGAGAAATAGGGTAGCAGATGAAAAGAAAAGGGTTTAGGAAAGGGGAGGGGGGGGGGGACCAGGTGGTTTTTAGTGAAACATATAAGGGGAAAGATTTTGATAAAGGGTAAAAAGGTCTTTTGGGATTTTGGATTTGGAAAAAGGGGATGACAGGGGGATAGGGGGGGGAATGTGGCAGATGTTGCAGGTGTATTGGGGAGGAGGTAGGTTAATGGAAAACAGGGAAAAGTTTTTTTGGGGGATAGTGAGGGTCCAAAAGTATTTTAGGAAAAAGGGGGAAATTATTTCCCGTAAAAGTGGCCAGACAAGGATTTTATTCAATGGGTTTTTTAATATATTTATAGATGGGGGGTTTTAAGAGAAGTAAAAAGCATGTCTTTGGCAAGAGGGGAGTTAAAAAAAAGAATCAACAAAAGTGGGAGTTGTCACAGTTTTTCCATGACACGGCCCTTTGGGGAATTCAAAGAGAAGTTGGTTTTGGGGGATGAATTTGGTGGGGTGTGAAAAGGGAAAAAAATTGAAAGTGAATAGAGGAAAGAGTAAGGAGGGGGGATAACAAAAAAAAGGGGATGAAAGATTGATATGGGGATTGGGGGGAGAGAGGGAGGAGGTGAATGTATTTGATATTTGGGAGGGAGGGCCAGGGATGGGTCTATGAAAGATGAGGTGAATCATAGAATTGATGGGGGGGAAAGGGTAGGGTTTTTAGGATTTCGGGGAGACAAAGAACTTGCCCTTTTGGAGGCAAAGGGGGGGAATGTATGGGGGGTTTGGGGTTTCCCCAACGCCTTTTTTGGGTGTGGCGGGGGTGATGAATGTTGGGAAGGAGAAGGCTGGAGGCAGTGGAGATGTCATTTTTCTGGGGGAGCAATGTGTGGGTGTGAATATAATAGAAAGGAATTTTGGGAAAGTTGGGGAGGAGGTGGGGGAAACCCCAAAACTGTTGTCCAGGGGGGGCTGGGGAAGGGTTGTTGAGGTTTTAATGGGGGAGGGAAGGGAGCGAAACAGAAAATTTAAAAGAGGTATCAGTCTGTGGGAAAGGGCCAAGGTAGGGGCCGGCCCAAGGGAAAGGTTGGGGGGGTAAAGGGGGCCCTTGGAAGGGGTTTGGATTTGCGGGAGGGTGAGCGTGTTTGATGGGAAATGGAGACAAAGGGTTTTTTCCCACTTGACGCTGGGAGGTGGGGCAAAGTAACATTTAGGGAAGGGGGTTCAGGAAATCGGGCCCGGGACTTGAGTCCTGGAGATAAAAGCAGGCCCACCTGAAGGGGGGTGTTAATGTTGCTTTTTAAAAATTGTATTTAAAGAAACCCTCTTCAAAACAGTGATGGGGGAAATGATGGTGAAAGTTTTTTTTTTTTGGGCCACTTCCTTGGGGGGAATGGGCCCAGGGGATTTTAATATATATATATAATATATATATATATATATATAAAAATATATATATATATATATAAAATATATATATTTTGCACTGCTGGTGCAAATTGGAGTCATAAAAGGAGAAGAAATAAAATATCTTCAAAAAAATCCCCTTTTCCTAAAATCCATTTGAGTTTAAATTTAATTTTTGAAGGAACAAGATAAAACAAGAAAAATATGTATATTTAACCCTGATAACTCAAATGGTTCTGGGGACAAAAACTAACCCAAAATTTTTTTCCAGGTCTTAAAAAAAAAGTTAGAGATGATAGGCCCCCTTAAAAAAAAACTATCATTTTACTGACAATGAGAATGAAAGGGTTTTTTTTTAAATAATTATTTTCCTGTTTTCAAAAGAATAAAATACCCCGAATTAATTTTTACAGTGGGTGGGGAAAAGAAAATTTAACATCACAGTCACAGTGAGATGGTTGTGAGGCAGATAGACAGACTGAAGCAAAAAAGTCGGGGGTCCTGAAGGTTTTTTAAAGGGTTCTATGAATGAAAAATGGAACTCGTGAACCAAACAATTTTTTTAATTTATCTCTTCAAACAGGTGTAGTGTCTGATATGTAAAGGGGTTTTACCCCTTTTTAAAAAGGGACAAGCGTTACTGCAAATTACCCCCAATAAGCCTGACCTAATTTAGGAATTAGAGCAATTAAGCGAGATTATAAGAAGCCATCCGAAAGCATAGCTGATTAATGATATCAGCATGGATTCAAGAGGCTCTTGTCTAATAATTTATTAACTTTCAGTAAAGTTTTTAGGTGTTACCCAAAAAAAGAATTTAATTTTTTATGATTTTAGTGGGTTTGATAGAGTTCCCAAACCTTTGGGGGATGGCTTTCTTGGATCGAGTCATGGCCACGAAGGGAAACAGAGAGGTCCAAAATGGGGTTAAAACCGGGATCTGTAAAAGTGGGGTTCCCCAGATACTGCCTTTTTTATTTATAATATATATCAATGACTTTTGAGGGGAAAAAGGGTAGAAAACGTTATAACAAAAGATAGGGAGGGTAATTGATTCAAAGTAGATTTTGGGAACTTAGGGGGATTTAAACAAACTCATTCTTTTCAAAAGGAGATGGTTAATGAGATAAATGCGGGTTTTGGGTTTGGGGGGCCATAACCCTAGTATTATAAATTAAAAAAGATGAGAACTTACCCAAAAGATTACGAAAAGGACTTGGGGTTTGGGGGAGCAGCAACCTTAAAAAAGACAGCAATGCCTAAGGGAGTTAAGGCAAAAGATTATGATTTTAACAAGAAGGTAAGAAAGAAGTCCAGAGGTTACTGCAGCTTTTTACACATTAGTAACCCACCTTTTATTATGCAGTCAGTTCTGGTCCTGAAAAAAAGGAATAAATTGTTGAAAACATTCAAGGTAGGGACTAAATTAATAATAGACGAAATCTCCTTTGAAGAAAGTTTAAACTTGTTACATTATTAGACAAGAATGAGAGGAACCGATAGGGAGTAAGATAGGATTAAAAAAGGGGATTTTAAATAAGGTCTTGAGAATGTCTCTCCAAGAGAGAACGGGAATGGGTTTAAATTAGAAAAATTTTGATTTAGAAAGACACTGGGATTGGTTTTTAAAATAGGGAGGAGAGTGAACAGTTACCGGGGGTTTTTGAGGCTGGGGCTTTTGGGGAGTTTCAAATCTAGGTTGGGTAAGAAAGAGTGGGTGGGTTGGGTTTGAGGGGGCTTGACATCAGAGCTTATTTTTGATTTAAAATTGGGGGGTTTTTTTGTTATGGTAAAAAGGACCCCCTGTATGGGCCAAGGCCTCCGCAGTGTTTTCCTTTCTTATGTTTTATGTTCTTAAACCAGTGTTTCGCTTACTGATTTATCCTAAGGGAAAATTCAAGGCTATATTTGTGCCCATAATACGTGTCCCCAAGAAATTAAACAAAAAATTGTTTAAGACTTTTAAATTTTATTAATTTAATTAAATTTTTCCCGGATTTTTTTTGTCCTGGGGGAGATAATGCAACATCCTTTTCGGCCGACAGCGTTATGGGGTGCCCCCCTTTTTCGACAGTGCGTAAAGGGCCCTCCTCCGTCGATAGCATCAGCTAAGATGCTCCTTTCCGTCGAACATCATGCAAAGGTGCCCCCCTCCGTTTAAGTTAAAAGGCCCTTTCTGTCAAAAAAATCATGCAAAGGGGCCCTTTGTTGACAGCATCAGAAAAGCGTCCGTTGAAGATCATGCAAAGGGTTTTCCTCCTTTCCACACGCAGAGGTGCCCTGTCAACAACCCCCCTTTTCCCCCTCACGGTTAACTAGCCCCAATAAAAACACAAACCCCTCCGTATTTAAAAATAAAAAACTCCCTTTCATTATTGCTGAGTTTAAGAAGAAAAAAAAAATTATAAAAAATTTTATTTGTAAAGCAGTCGAACTCGGGAAAAGGGATTTGTTACTTCCCGCAAAAAAAATTTAAAATTATTTGGGAAAATAAATCAATAAACTTAAGACCAAAAAAAATTAAAGATTTTTAAAAGGGGGCTTAATATGGGGAAAATTGTCAAGAAAAGTTTGGGTCAGTGGTTTTTCCCTATTAAAACCCTGGTCCCCCAGCCTTGATGCAAAGCACAATGTTATCATGGGAAAATCATTGATATCAAAAAGACAACTGAAAAGTCTTGCTTCATGGTGTCCTCAGGTAATCTTGATGAACTTGAGCAAAAAAAGCCCTTTGCTCCAGCCACTGTCACTGTGGGAGAAGAAGAACTCTGAGGACGACCCACAGTTTTGGGTGTAGAGCCTGTGCCCTTTTTTTTCAGGGAAAAGGGGAAAATTTGGGTTTTATAAACGACTTTACTTATACTTGATAATAGGGGATCACCTAAAATAGAAGAAACTACACTATCCCGAAAAATTTTTTGATTACCCAGATTTTGCAAAATTGAGCTTCAGATTTTACCCAAAGAAGGTCTAATTATAAAGATGGGATTTTTCCCAGAAGGGGAACTAATCCACTGGAGCCTGATTAAGAATAAACGAGAACCGAATTTCTATGCGCGCCTGCCACCAGTTAGCGCCCCAGTCCCCCCTTTCACCTGTTTTCCCCAGAGCCCCTGTCTGGATTATTTATTGGGTCCTGAAACATAATACTTCTAACAGGTAAAGACAGTCTAAAAAAAACAAGGATCTTAACGCCCGATTTGATGATACTTCACCATTACAAGAGATCAAGATTATGCTTAAAATTGATGACTCGATACCAGAAAAGTCAAATCAGAGATCAACTAAACATCTGGGTAGGATAATTACGCATGAAAGCATTCTTAAGGAAATTTTGAGAATGAAAAAGTAGAGAAAGATAAAAAAAGTAAAAACAATAGAAAACAATGAAGAAATAAATAGACACTGGCCCTGACAAAATTAAAATCCTTTTTTTAAAAAACCCAAAATTTGTTAAAATATAACCAAAACTTTGGGCAAGGGAAGTTTGTGACGCTGTGCCAAAGTGAGAAAAATTATAAGTTCGTGTTTAGAGCAGTTGTTTATCAATAGTAAAAAAGCGCATTAAACACCGCCATACACACTTGAAATTTTAAAACTATACAATGTTAATTATATTTTTTGCCTTTGTATCCTATAAACGGATTAAAAAAAGAGGTTTTTGGCCCCTGAACGATGGACGTCCTTTCCCCCCTCCCCCTGACCCAACCCTGCACCCAACACACGCAAAAGCCTAGTAACTGTCACTTATAACCATCAATACCCAGGAGCTGCACCAGCCCTTCAAGAGAACAGGGGTGGTAAAAGAGGACCAGAGACTAAAGATCATCACCCCCGAGAGGCCCAGGGGTTTGATGTCAAATTTGAAATTTTTTGACCCACAATTTTACTCCATTATGATGCGCAGGAACTGTAAATCAAGAGGCCCAGGAGCTGAACTCAAGCCAGTCCAATACCGACTGAAAATTTTGTCGAAAAACAGGGCGGGATACCCCCGGGAGTTTTAGGTGAAAAAAAAAAGGCAATACCATGTTTTGACGAAAAATTTTTCCCGCAAAAAAGAAGAACGGGGATTTGGCCATTTAAAAAATGACTTTTAAATGGTCCAAGTCGGCCCGAAACGTCGTCGTGTTCTGTCTTTATGTGGGATTTGTGATTTTGGGCAAGAATTTCAGCTGCTTCATGAGCGGCTTGACACAGGCAATTTTTTCACCAATATTTATTCTTACATATCACGGAACCAGGGTTTCCCTTTTAAAATGAGGGGGTGGGGGAAGCATGAAAGGGAAATTATATTTAAAAATTTGTCCCAATTTCCTGAAATTATAAAGCGGAGGGGGGGAAGGGTTTTCGCAATATTATCCAATGATTCAAAAGAATTGGATGAAGAACCTATTGGGGCCCCCCATTTTTTCCCATATACGTTTCGGGGTAAACGTCCGCCCCGGTCCGTGACCGGGGCCCCCGAGGGATCACTACCTGATCAACCAGGCTGTTACTGTGGCCCCACGCAACCCACGTACAAAAAACAGCCCGGCTGGTCAGGCGCTGACTTTAGGGGCCCCTCCGGCCCGGAAGACAGCCAGGGGTTTTTAATTCCTCCTATGATGCTGGGAGGGTTGAACAGTCTTGGGGGCCCCTGACACTTGTTTTGTTTTCCTTATCGAGGGCACCCTGCTTTTTTATTGGGGTGCATTATCGTCTGCCCAGCTTTTTCTTTCATAGGGAGGATTTTTTCAAGTTTTGGGACTAATCCCGCTAGGGTTTTCCAAGGTATATAATCATGTATCTCTTCCACCTGCTTCTAGGGGGACTTTCAGGAACCGGTCCCGTAATTTAGGTGTTTTATCGCAGTTAGTGTGCCGAAGGTTTCTGACATTTTTTAGGTCAGCAATTTATGCCTTTTAAAGGTGTGTTGTGTGCAGAAATATTCCAGCCAATATATATATATATATATATATATATATATATATATATATATATATATATATATATGGTTAAGTGTATACATTAGTAGGCATGCACTTAACCCCACACCTGTTTAAAAATTTTTCCCAAAACAAAAAAGGGATAGGGAAAGGTTTGGAAAATGGTTTGATAAATTAAATGAAAAGGGAACAAATAGTGAAACAAGTGTTTATTTTTGGCCCAAACTGATAAAAAACTTTTCATTATATATATATATAATATATATATATATATATATATATATATATATATATATATATATATATATATATATATATATAAAATATATATATATAATATATATATATATATATATATATGTCAAAATATTAAAAAAGTTTTTAGCAAGAACTCATTTAAAAAAGCCCTTTTCAAAAAATTTTTCTTATACGTTTAAAGATATATTTTTTCATTAATGTTGTTTAAAAATTTAAAATTTTTGAAAAAGGAACTTAAAAAATTACCTAACCTTATTATAACAAGAGAATTTATTTTAGCCAAACCCTGACTAAATATATTTTAGATTTGTTTACAAAATTTAATACTAAAAAAACACAATGAAAAAATTTTTTTTGGGGTTAGAAGATTTTGGGAAATTATTGATACACAAATTTTCACTTGTCCTATATGGAAAATGAGGTTGTATTTGCCAAGATCGAATTTCTGCCTATTGGGCAGAATTGGGTTCCAGACTCATCACACCACTAGGGCAGGGCAGCCATTTAGTTCCAGGCCAGCCCATCCAGGGGGGAAATACTTGTGCATACCCCTCCGGCTTCGAGGAGCTGGGGGAAAATTCAGATCTTTAATACTTGTATCATTGTATTATGTTGTGTTTTCTGTAAAGGGGTTTAAATTAATTATAATATATATATTAATATAAAAAAAATATATATATATATATATATATATATATATATATATATATATATATATATATATTCTAATTTTAAACTTCAATTAAACAACTCATTTAAAATTAAGTCCAAAATTTTTCTTATACGTTTAAAGATATATTTTTTTATTAATGTTGATGAAAAATTTTATAATTTTCCCCAAAAAATGAACTTAAAAACTTACCAATTTTATTATAAAAGAAATTTATTTTACCCTAACCTGACTAAAAATTTTTAGATTTGTTTACAAAATTTAAAAAAAAAACAAACAAACAGTTTTTTTGTTTTAGAACGTTTTTGGGAAATTATTGCATAAAAATTTTCACTTGTCCTATATGGAAGATGAGCGTTCTTTTTTAACCCAAAGACGAAGTTTCCTTTTCGGAGTTTTAAAAAAATATATAAAATATATATATATAAATATATATAAATTATAATATTTATATATATATATATATATATTTTTTATATATATATATATATATATATATATATATAAATATAAAAAAAAAATGATCTCCTGAAGGAGACTAAACCCTAGAACCTAGAACAAGGACAGGCATCCCAAACTCAAACTGCCCAAACTGACCCCGGCGCAGACTTTGACCCAAACACCCAGTTTTGGGAGAATACAGCTTTTCATCTCATCCTGCATGCATCACTTATAGAGTTTTTAAAAATGAAAGGGAATTCGAGAGCAAAATTAACAAACACGATTTTGGGATCTTTGGGGAAAAAATGCCCCTTTTCCCTTAAAGAATTGGGTTCCAATCACGCACCATAGGACAAAACCACTTTCTGTTCCAGCGCCTCAGCGGGCCATCCAGGGGGGAAAATTTTTTTGCATTCCCGGTCCGGTTGGAGGAGCTAAGGAAATTCATGATCTTTTAATTTATATTGTTTTCATGTTGTGTTTTCTGTAAATGTTTAAATTTATATATATATATATATATATATATATATATATATATATATATATATATATATATATATATATATATATATCAAAGGAATATGAAAAACGGGTCAATTAGCAAAACCATTTAAAATTAAGCCCTTTTCTAAAATTTTCTTATACGTTTAAAGATTTTTTTTTCTTAATGTTGTTTAAAAATTTAATTACAAAAGAATTTTTAGAAAATTTACTAACCCTTTTATTATAAAAGAAAAATTTTTTTTAGCAATCAACTAAATATATTTAATTTTTAAAAATTTAATACTAAAAAACACGGAAATATTTTTACGTTAGGTTAAAATGTTTTTGGGAAAAATTGATACAAAATTTTTGCTTGTCCTATAGGCAAGATGAGGTTATTTTTTATAAGACCCAGTTCTGTTTTCAAAGAAAATTATAAAAAAATATTAATATATAATAATATATATATATATATATATATTTTAATATATATATATATAATATATATATATATATATATATATATAATATATATATATATTAGCATATATATATAATATATATATATATATATATATATATATATATATATATATATATATATATATATATATATATAATAATATAATATATATATATATATATATATATATATATATATATATATATATATATGTTTTGTGTGTGTGTGTGTGTGTGTGTGTGTGTGTGTGTGTGTTTTTAAAAAGCCCCGGGTCTTCATGAGGCAGGGTGCCCCAAAAGAAAGAAAACCCAAAAAAAGAAAGTACTTTATCATATTCAAATTTTGACCTCATCAAATAATCACTGTTTTGAGATTAGATTACAAAGTTTAGAAGATATACGTATAATGATACAAAATGTCCCCCCAAACCTGGTTCCCCAACCTTCCTTTTAAAATGCAGATATTGTACTTCCAATTTCAGGACTCAAGTCTGGGTATAAAAATAACGGTTTCTGAATCCCTTCACTAAATATTACCCTGCTCACACTCCAACAAACACCAAAACCTCGTTCCATTCACCCCCATAACACGCTCATGCACGCCCGCTGGAAGTCCAAGCCCTGCCCACGAAACCCCCCTTCCCCTTTCCAACCTTTGAGGAAGACCCCACCCCCCTTCTTTCCTACCGATTTATACGTCTCCATGTCATTCTACTTTGATCCATTCTCTAAATGAACAAACCACCTCAACAACCCTCTTCACCCCTCTGACTAATACTTTTATTAACTCACACCTTCCCCTAATTTCCACACTCAATTTTCTGTAAAATATTTACACCACACATTGCCCTTAGACAGGACATCCCACTGCCCCCAAAACCGCCTCCTCGCTGCTGCATTCACAACCCAAGCCACACCCATAAAGAGTGTTGGTACTACTATTCTTTCATACATTCCCTCTTTACCCCCATAGATAAGTTTTGTCTCAACATATACCTCAACGCACCACCCCACCTTTTTTTCCTCATCCAGTTCTATGATTAACCTCATCCTTCAAAAACCACCCGCCGACACGTCAACTCTCAAGTATCTGAAAACATTCACGTCTTCCATACTCCTCCTTCCAATTTGAATCCAATTTTTTTTTATCTAAATCTTGATACCCTCATCACCTTACTTTTTCTATGTTCACTTTAACTTTCTACTTTACACACACCCCAAACTCATCCACCAAGCTTTGCATTTTTTTTTAGAATCCCCCCATAAGCACAGTATCATCAAAAAAAAGCAACTGTGTCAATTCATTTGCATTTGATTCCCATAATTTAATCCCACCCTCCCCCAAAACCCCCTAGCATTTACTTCTTTACATCCCCATCTATAAATATATTAAACAAACATGGTGACATTAAAATCCCTGTCTAAGACCTACTTTTACCGAAGTAGTCTCTCTTTTCTACACACCCTAACCTGAGCCTCACTATCCTCATAAAAACCTCTTACAGCATATGAACTTATCACCATTCCAATATATATACTTGCAACATCTGCCACATTGCTCCCTATCCACTCTATCATATGCCTTTTCTAAATCCATAAATGCAATAAAACTTCCCTACCTTTATCTAAATATTTCACATATATGTCAATGCAAACACTTGATCTCACATCCTACCCACTCTGAAACCCCCTTTTCTCATCCACAATCCTTCATTCTGTCTTACTCTAATTCTTTTATTTATAACCCTTCCATACACTTTTCCTGGTATACCAGTAAACTTATTTTCTATAATTTTTACAATCTCTTTTTTCCCTTTTTCTTTATAAGAAACACCAATGTGAAAAGCAATGTAGACAGGGCTAAACACAAAGATATTCTTAAACACTATTCATCAGTTCTCACCATAGTAATAAAGAAACCAAACAACTGTGCTACCCAGATTCAATGACACAAGAAGAGATATAAAAGACTGGAAAACACTTTCCCAGATTCTGGGGACCTGCAAACTGAAAAAACAAGAATATTGTCCTAACTAAACCTCAGAAACACCACTGCATCCCACTGATACAGCTAACAAGATAAACGACTTCTTCTCAAACATAGGATCTAATCTCGCCAGTAAAATCCCACGTACCAACCCGTCCCGGGACTACCTAGAGGGGAAATTTTCTCAAATCCTTATATCTTGTACCAACTGAGCCCACGGAAGTCACCCAATCATAAAGTCATTTTAAAAATAACTCTGGGAATCTGTCTCACGTCCCACCATTATTGTAAGGACGCCTTGTCCTTCATGCTATTACATTACTTTCAGTACTTAGGTCCGAGATACCCCAGATAGGGTCAGGCCGGCACCAGCATGAAACTGGCCGGAGAGTCCTGGAAAAAAAAAAGTCACTGAAACTAACACTTTCCCGACACTACTTAAGACAGCAAGGGTTACACCAATACATAAAGGTGGTGCCCCTACAGATGTAAACAACTATAGGCCAATATCAAACTTACCATTGCTATCCAAAATTTTCGAGAAACTCGTGACAGGAGACTGTATTCATTTATAACGGCACAAAACATACTCAACCCTGCCAATTTGGATTCAGGAAAATAAAGCAATAATGATGAAATTATAAAATGCTAGATCTGCTTTACACAGCATTGGAACATATGGAATATTGCTAGGAATTTTTATTGAACTAAGAAAGCGTTTGACAAGTTGACCACGGCATCCTACTCCACAAACCTGACCACTATGGTATAAGAGGCCATGCGCTTCATATTTCAAACCCACCTTTCTAATGGGTATCAGTATGTCACCATAAAGACACAGCCTCATCAATACGCCATTGATACTGGAGTTCCGCAGGAAGTGTCCTTGAACCCTGCTCTTCCTCATTTACATCAATGATCTTCCAAACATATCCCAACACCTGAAACCCATTCTTTGTTGACGACACGACTTATGTCATCTCCCACCTAATCTTGCCACCTCAACACCATTGTTAACCAGGAGCTCCCTCAAAATATCGACTTGGATGACAGCCAAAAAACTTACACTTAACACTGAAAAAACCTACTATATTATGTTTGGAGAGCAGGTGTTGCAAACTTAACATTAAGATCGACAACACTCTAATTGCTAGACATTATGAGGGAAAATTTCCCTTGGCCTATACTTCGACAACAACCTAAATTTTGAACCATATCCAACACATAACAAAAAGTATTCAAAACGGTGGGGACCCTGTCCAAGATACGATACTACATGCCACAAACCCCTTCTCTTAACTATACCATTCACTTATATATTCATACCTCACCTATGCTATCTGTGCTTGCGGTTCAACTGCAGCAACACACCTAAAGCCATAATAACTAAACAAAAAGCCGCAGTAAGAATAATCACTAAATCCCATCCCTGGCAACACCCCCACTCTTCATAGATCTAACTTCCCTGTTCAGAACATCCACACTCACTGCTGTGAATCTAGATCTACAGAACCTTAAATTCCAATATTAACCTTGACCTAAAAAACTTTCTTGATAGTTGTGACAGGATCCACAGGCATAACACCAGAACAAGCATCTCTAATGACATTCCCTGTCTGACTAAACCTTTCAAAAATTTAATGTATTTCAAAGGACCTAAAATCTGTAACACCCTACCTGAAAACTCTAGAACTGCAGACACATTCATCACTTTCAAACTACGTTAGAAAACATCTTATCTTCCTGATACACCCTGACAACTAACTACATGATAACCACCTGGTGTTCAATTACACTCACTCACCCACTGACTATAAACAAGAAATACTAATCTTAATCTTAAAATAATGAATCTAACTAGTCATAAGTTTGCCTATGATATTTAATATAGACACTTTGTATTGTGCTAAAAGAAAGCATTCACATTGCTAAACACACAAATTATAATGTAGTCACCTAGCCTTAATACCATAATCTGTAAGGATTTAATGTTAAAATTAGTCTAAGTCTGCCGAAATGCCTAGCCATCTAGGGGGTCCTAGTGGCCTTCTGTAATTAGGGATTGTATGACATAAACCACACAATATCCAAATCCTGAAACCCATAGAGAATAAACTGATTTGATTTTATAAAGGGGCTATCATGCCTCTGCCAATCCCTTAGAAACTTCCCTTTCATACATTTATTAAACAAAAATACAACCACTCCAACACTATATCCCCTGCTTTTAACATTTGTCATGATCCCATCAGTTCCAGCTGCTTTACCCTTTTGTTCTCATAAACTCATGCACCTCCCCACACTCATCCAGTTCTTCTTTTTATTAAAAGATGGTATACCTCCCCGCCAGTGATGAAATTACCGCCTCCTTTCTTCGTCGACATTTAAAAGTTCCTCAAAATATTCTCCCCTCTACCCAAACCTCCATCTTCCCATCATAACTCCCTACTCTGTTTTTAACTGACAAATCCATCTGTTTTCTAGGCTTTCTTAACTTTGTTTAACCACTCCAAAAATTTTTTCCCTATTTTCATTAAAATTTCTTGACAGTGCCTCCCACTTATCATCTGCTCTCCTTTGCACTCTCTCACCACTTTCACCTTTTTTACCCCCATATACTTACTCTTCTTATAACACTTCTGCTTTGAAAACCTCTCATAAGCTAACTTTTCTCTTTATCACACCTTTACTTCATTCCACCAGTTACTCCTCTTTTCCCCCTGCACCCACCCTCCTATAAACCACAAACTTCTGCCCCACATTCTAATACTGCATTTTAAAACTATTCCAACCATCTTCAACCCCACTACTCATACTTGCACCAACCCACCTTTCTGCCAAAAGTTGTTTAATTTTCACCCGAACTTCCTCCTCCCTTAGTTTATACACTTTCACCTCCCTCTGCTTGTTGTTGCCATTTTCCTCTTTCCCCTCTCCCTTTACTCTAACTGTAGCTACAGCTAAATAATGATCGATATATCAGTTCCTTAAACATGTAATCCTGAGCCCTCCCATCAACCTTTTATCCACAATACATAATCTTACAAACTACTTTCATTACATGCTATATCATACCTTGTATATTTATTTATCCTCTTCTTCATAAAATATGTATTACTTATTACCAAATCTCTTCCACATAGCTCAATCAAAGGCTCCCATTTCATTTACCCACCCAAATTTACCTACTACTCCCTCACAACATTTTCCCCATTTAGCATTGAAATTCCAACCACCATTACCTCACACTAGGTTCTAAACTCCCACGCATTCACTAAACATTTCCCAAAATCTCTCTCTCTCCTTTACACTTCTCTCCCCAGGTCATATACGCTACTATAACCACTTTTCACATCCAACCTTTATTTTACTCCACATAATCCTTAATTAATACATTTATAGTCCCTTTTTTCCTGCCATAACTTATCCTTCAACATTATTGCACTTCCTTCTTTAGCTCTAACTCTATTTGAAACCTGACCTAATCCCATTTATTCCTCTCCATTGAAACTCTCCCACCCCTTCAGCTTTGTTTCACTTAAAGCCAGGATATCCAGCTTCTTCTCATTAAAACTCACAATCATCTCTTTCATCATTTACACCAAAACCACGCACATTCAGACTTCCCACTTTTACAATTTTCTTCTCCTTATTCTTTTAGTAATATTACAGGAAAGGTTACTAGCCCATTGTTCCCGCATTTTAGGTGGCTTTTAACAGCATGGCTTAAGAAGAAAGATTCTTATTCCACTTCCCATGGATAAAAAAAGGAAAAGTAATAAGACCAAGAACTATTAAGATAAAATCAAAGAAAACTCAGATGAGTGTGTATAAATAAACATGTACATGTATGTGTAGTGTGACCTAAGTGTAAGTAGAAGTAAAAGACGTACCTGTAATCTTGCATATTTATGAGACAGACAAAAGACACCAGCAATCCTACCATCATGAAAACAATTACAGGCTTTCATTTTACACTCACTTGGCAGGACTTAGTACCTCCCGGGCGGTTGCTGTCTACCAACCTACTACCAAAAAAAAATATATATATATATATATATATATATATATATATATATATATATATATATATATATATATATATATATATATATATATATATATATATATATATATATATACAATATAAAGTTGCAGGACAGTGAAATCTCCTGTAGTCAAAGACTATACGATAAAAATAGGAAACTGTTTTACTTTGGGGTAATGGATCTCTTTACCCCTCACGTCACTTGGCCCCCTTTTTCCTAGCCTGACGGGGCCCCTGCCCCTCACCCCCCGGCAGAGTAGGGTGGGGAAGGTGAGGCAGCTACACAAACAGAGGTGGACCCAAACACCTGCAGTTCACTGATGCCATCACTCTTCCTCTCACTCCCCCTTTTACGTTCTACCATGATATTAGTAACACTAATATATGCATTTTTATTAAATCACTCAAAATATATAATTAATAAATTTTTGGTTAAGAAATTTATAAACTTTATTGCAAAATGATGTCCCAAATTTAAAGGTTAGAAGCTGTCACAGGTAGTTACCTAGCGGGCTGGGCATTACCCCCGGGGGGGGCCTCACCTAAACCTTTCCCCGAGAAAACCTACCGTAGAAAGATGGGGGGCCTACCGGTTGGGCCATTTTCGTGGTGGGGGCTTTTTTGTTTAAAGGGGCCCCCCCACTTTTCACTATCAACATACAATACATGCCACAGCTCCCCCCAAACCCAAACAAAAATATATAATTTATGATTTAAGAAAACGAAAGACAGAAAATAAATAATTTAAACCGGGTAGATTTGTTTTTAGTGCAGAAAGGTAAAAGATCATTAATGTGGTTTTCACCATAGAAAGCAACCCGGCACCCCCGTGCCTGTGCCAACTTTCCTATGGTGCAGAAAATACCTATTTGGATGAATCATTGGGCTATTGGTCTAGACAACGGACGGCTGAGTTTTAGATTTCTATGACCTGGTTCAATCCCGGCCGGGGGTATGTTTATATAATTTATAATTATTTACGAAATGCTTTATTAATTGTGCTTATGACTGACTATAAAGAACCGGTGTTTTGATACCCTATTTGTACAAGGGTTCGTGGACTCCTTTCATATTTAAATTATGATATATATTTTTCAAAATTTTCCATCGACAATCATAATATATTTGATAATTATATTCGTAAATATACGAATATCCATTGATTGTCGGGGGAAAATAAAATACTTAATTGTTTTCCCAAAAATGAAAAAGGAAAATATTCTAACAGTTGAAATCTGGCCTCAGGAAATCTGCATCGACGAACAAAGAGATCGTCCACATTAAGGAAAGAACTCTCGTGTGATTGGTGGTACACAATAGCGTGAGAACTGCGCCTTGATTGCCATTGTTGTGCCACGCACTCATAATGTTTAATAGGCAATGGATATATCCCGGCCCACTTAGCCTTTTTTGAGATTACTCTATACAGGCTTTTTTAGCCACGGAATTACATTTTATGTTTAAACATGGTGTTATAAAGAACAGAGACCTATATTTAAAACAGCTTATATTAAAAACGAAGATTTTGTAGTGCGTAAAGACATTTATATAATATATATATATATATATATATATATATATATATATATATATATATATATATATATATATATATATATATATATATATATATATATATATGTCAAATGAATAGGCAGAACTTATGATCTTGGCTTAAATAGCAACGTTCATCTTGCCATATAAGACAAGTGAAAATTTGTGTATGCAATAATTTCGTCAAAATCATTCTGAACCTAACGAAAAAATATATTTCACTGTGTTTGTTTAGTATTAAATTATTGTAAACAAATCTAAAATATATTTAGTTAAGTTAGGCTAAAATAAATTGCTCTTGTTATAATAAGGTTAGGTAAGTTTTCTAAGTTCCTTTTGGTGCAAAATTATAAATTTTTATATCAACATTAATGAAAAAATATATCTTTAAAAGTATAAGAGAAAATTTTGGAAAGGACTTAATTTTAAAATGAGTTCTTGCTAATTACCAGTTTTACATAATCTGGCTAATGACTATATATATATATATATATATATATATATATATATATATATATATATATATATATATATATATATATATATTTTTATATGTGTGTGTGTGTGTGTGTGTGTGTGTGTGTGTGTGTGTGTGTGTGTGTGTGTGTTGTATAAATGTCTGTACGGTATTGTGTCTTTTTGCTGTTACACTTAGGTCACACTACACATGCATGCACGTACATATATACACACTCCTTCTGGTTCTTCTATTTTCTTATGATTTTGTTTTTATTTGACTTATCTCCATGGGAAGTGGAAAGAATTCTTCCTCCGTAAGCTATGCGTGTCGTAAGAGGTGATAAAATGCTGGGAGCAAGGGGCTAGTAACCCTTCTCCTGTATGCATTACTACATTAAAAAAAGAAACTGTTTTTCTTAAAGACAGTTTACGTGAAACAAGAATCTCAGTATATCACAGAGGTAACAGTTTGTGTTAGGAAGGAATCTTGAGTGCAAAGTGTATGTTTGACAATTAGCAGACGGAGGACTGAGCTCCACCAGGTTGTGGAGATGGTGGTAGAGCTGGTGGTAGTTCAGGTGTCCAGAAACCTAACAGAGAGTCTCCTGAAACGGGTCTTTGGTCTAGTGCTGGCCTGTTCAGTGGTGAAGCCTTTCCTGGTCTACCCTAGCTCCCTCTCATATCTCATGAGGCTCCCTGCATGCTGATGAGAACCCTACTGGTGACCCAGCCAGGCTGGTGGAAATGGATGCGAGAGTAAGACCAACTGTTGAGTATCCACAGGAATCCTGTGTGGTACCCCCACCGGAACCTCGTGTGACACTAGAGGAACCCTGTGTGGCACACTACAGGAACCCCGTAGTATCCCACAAGAACTCGTGTGATACACAACAGGAACCCCTTGTGATACTACAGGGACCCCATGTGGTTTAATACAGGGACCCTGTGTGGAAAACACAGGGACCCTGTGTGATACACTATAGGGACCTCGTGTGGTACACTACAGGAACCCCGTGTGGTGCACTACAGGGACCCTGTGGTACACTACAGGACCCCGTGGGGTACACTACAGGACTCCTGTGGTACGCTATAGGAACTCCTGTGGTACACTGCAGGGACCCGTGGGGAACACCAAGACCCCAGTACGCTACAGGAACTCCTTTGATACACTACAGGACCTCGTGGTACACTAAAGGGACCCTGTGTGGTACACTACAGAGACCCCGTGTGGACTCTTACAGAGACTCATGTGGACGCTACAGAATCTCCTGTGGACACTACAGAGACCCGTGTGGTACATTTCAGGGACTCCTGTGGTACCCCACAGAAGCTTCTGTGGAACTACAGGACCTCGTGTGGTAATTACAGGAACCCTGTGGGTAACTACAGGGATCCCGTGTGGTACACTACAGGATCCCGTGGGGTACACTACAGGACGCAAGGAGTATGCTAAGGACCCCGTGGGTACATCATGGATCCGTATTTTACATTTCCAGGAAAAAACATGGGTACACTACAGGAACTCAGTGTGGTAATACAGTAACTCAGTGTGGTACACTCAGGAACCCCAGTGTGGAACACTACAGTAACTCAGTGTGGCACACTACAGGAACTCAGTGTGTACACTACAGGAACCCGTGTGGTACACTACAGTAACTCAGTGGGTACACTACAGGAACCAGTGTGGTACACTACAGTAACCCCAGTGTGTACACTACAGGAACTCAGTGTGGACACTACGGGAACTCAGTGTGGTACATACAGGAACTCAGTGTGGTACACTACAGTAACTCAGTGTGGACACTACAGGAACTCAGTGTGGAACACTACAGTAACTCAGTGTGGCACACTACAGGAACCAGTGTGGTACACTACAGGAACTCCGTGGGTACATTTACAGTAACTCAGTGTGGAAACACTACAGGAACTAAGTGTGGTACAATTACAGTAACTCCAGTGTGGTACACTACGGGAACCTCAGTGTGGTACACTACAGGAACTCAGTGTGGTACACTACAGGAACTCAGTGGGGTACACTACAGGAACTCATGTGGTACATACAGGAACTCAGTGTGGACACTACAGTAACTCAGGGGGAACACTACAGGAACTCAGTGTGGACACTACAGAACTCGGTGGACACTACGGGAACTCAGTGTGGTACACTACAAACTCAGTGTGGTAAAACTACAGGAACTCAGTGTGGTACACTACAGGAGCCCTGTGTGGTGCGCTACAGGAACCCGTGTGGTACACTACAGGAAGCCGTGTGGACACTACAGGAACCCGTGGTACACTAAAAGAACCCGGTTGTACACTACAGGAACCCGTGTGGTACACTACATGAACCCGTGTGGTACACTAAGGAACCCGTGTGGCACTACAGGAACCCGTGTGGTACACTACGGGAACCCGTGTGGTACACTACAGGAGCCCTGTGTGATGCGCTACAGCAACCCTGGGTGGTACACTACAGGAACCCGTGTGGTACACTACAGGAGTTCTTGTGGTGCACTACAGGAGCCCCAGGGATACAGGAACCCCGGTGGTATACTACAAGAATCCCGTGTGGCACAAACAGAACCCTTTTGGGGTCACTACAGGAACCCCGTGTATAACTACAGGAGCCCCGTTTTGTACACTATAGGAAGCCGTGTGGTCACTACAGGAGCCCCGTGTGGTACACTACAGGAACCCCGTGGTATACTACAGGAATCCTGGGCACGTACAGGAACATCGTGGGTGCACTACAGAACCCCGTGGTACTACAGGAACCCTGTGGTAACTACAGAGCCCGTGTGGTACATTTCAGGACCCTGGGTACACTACAGAAACCCCGTGTGGTACATACAGGAGCCCTGTATGTACACTACAAGAGCCCGTGTGTACACTACAGGAATCCGTGTGGCACACTACAGGAACCCCGTGTGGTGATATAAGAACCCCGTGGCCACTACAGGAACCCCGTGGGTACATACAGGAGCCCGTGGTGGTACCTACAGGAACCCCTGTGGTACACTGCATGAGCCCCGTGTGGTACACTACAGGAACCCGTGTGGTATACTAGGGAAAACCCCGTGTGGTGCACTACAGGAACACCGTGTGGTACACTACAGGAACCCCTTGGTACACTACAGGAACCAGTGGGTACATACATGAACCCGTGTGGTACACTACAGGAACCCGTGTGGTACACTACAGGAGCCCCGTGTGGTACACTACAGGAACCCCGTGTGGTACACTACAGGAACCCCGTGAGTGACTCAAGAGCGATAATGTTAGACGATCTCACCTTCAAGGATCGCTACACTGTCATTTTTCCCAAAGTGTCACTATCACGAAACAAACACTGCCTTCCCTTTTACCGAGTAACACTAACTACTTTTAGGCTATTTGGACCTGGAGAGTTGCGTAGGAGTAGATTTAGGAATTATCTTTTCTGCCAAGCAATCTTGCAGGAAGTTTTGTCTGTTGCGAAAGCTGTGAGCAGGAAGGAGGGTGTCTATATAACACCTGAGAAATGTCCATTATGTTGGGTGTCCGACAGATAATTCAATGGTAGAATTACTACACAATGCAACTAATGGACATTTATTGTGCAACTTGCTTCCAGGAGCTTTATCAAGCTGTTACAAATAAGACATGGACACAGAGGGTATATATAGGCTTAAAGGGGGGTGTAATACTAGTGGTAGTAGTAGTAGGTAATAATATTAGTTGTATAGTAGCAGTGATACAATGTGGTAGAACAATCAACTTGCACATGAGTAAAGGTTATAAAGCTATAACTTGGGTAGATAAAAATAGGTTAGAAAATATTTCTGTTGGGGATTGGATTAAAGAAGGTTTGTTTTAGTGTCTCCTCTGTAATGTGCTTGTGTAGTATAGCAGGAGACTATGATGGCAGGGTTTACTGTTTTCAGGAGGATTCTTTCTAAGACTTCAGAGATGGTAAGCTGCCTTTTTTTTGTGTAATTGTGTTAGAAACAGTGATTAATGCTGATTTAAGGCACTTGCGTCTGCGGAAATTAGTTTCTTCGATCACTAATGTGGAACACAACTCGTGACGCGCCCCCACTCTGATTTCTCCTGATGCAGACTCTCCTGCCCATCTGTCAACCATGCCTCTACCCAGGAAAATATTTTTCCTATTCCGTGTGCCTTAATTTTCTTCAATAGCCTCTGGTGGAACTGTCAAAAGCTACTGAAATCCGTATACACGATATCATATAATTACCATGATCTATTTCCCTAAATGCCTTGGTGAAAAGGTTAGTAAATCTGTAAGGCGGGAACCCCTTTGAAAACCAGCAAGATTCATTGACCAATTTATACTACAAATTACTAATTTATTGATTCCATAATTTTCCAAGGAGGTAAAACTTTTGGGCTATAGTTGCAAGGATGTCTCCTGCTTTGTGAATAGATATTAAATTTTCCCTTTTTTCTTGTCTGGCATATGCCATTTTTTTGTGATATGTTGAAAAGATTAAAAGGCATGCTAAGTTCTTTTAATCCAAAACCCTTTTAAACAGTTCACCCGGGGCCCGATATTTGTTGGTTTTAATTTTTCTGTTTGTCTGAGGGCCAGCACTAGTTACCCAATCGTGCATAGTTTATTATCCTTTCTCCCAATTTTTTTTTCTGGGAAATTTTATTATATCTTTCCCCGTAAAAAAAGAGGAAATAAGAGTTAAAAAAATCAACATTTCCCCCTTTTCACTGTGGTGATCTGACCTGAGTTACTTTTATGGGCCAAATTTTTTCCATTTTCTGTATATGAAAGAAACCTTTGGGTTAGACTTTAATCCCTTGCACTTTAGCCTCATAATTTTTTTAATTTTTTTTATCCCATTTTTTTCTTTTCTTTAATTATATATTTATTTCTTAACGCCCGTCCTCTTTTTATACGCCATATATGCCCTTTTTTGACCCAATGAGATGTTTTAATGATTGTTTATCCATTTGGGATCATTTTTTTTGAACTAATTTCTATTTAATATGTTATCTGGGGAGTTAGAAATATGCCTAAAAAGGCCAAATTTGGAACCACCACCTACCTGACCCATAGGATTCCAGTTTAGCCAACCCAGGTAATTTTTCAGTCCCATGAAATGGGCGAAAAAGAAGTTTAAAGAAAATCCAAAAATTGTTTTTTCTGTGGTTTTTCAAAGCTGTTTTGAAAACAACTTGAATATATCAAGAAAGTCAGACTTTAAAATTTGTCAAAATTTTTCCAAAATTTTCAAAGTTAAAAACTCCCATTAAAACATTTTCATATCTAGATACTTTACGAATTTCGCCATACGTTACTGCAA
>NC_091295.1:29715880-29743380 GCF_038502225.1 Cherax quadricarinatus
CAACACCTGCTCTTAAGCACCAAACATACATAGTAGGTTTTGTCAGTGTTAAGTGTAAGTTTATTGGCTGTCATCCAAGTCGATATTTTGAGCAGCTCCTGGTTAACAATGGTGTTGAGGGTGGCAAGATTAGGGTGGGAGATGACATAAGTCGTGTCGTCAGCAAAGAGAATGGGTTTCAGGTGTTGGGATATGTTTGGAAGATCATTGATGTAAATGAGGAAGAGCAGGGGTTCAAGGACACTTCCCTGCGGAACTCCAGTATCAAGTGGCCGTATTGATGAGGCTGTGTCTTTAATGGTGACATACTGATACCCATTAGAAAGGTGGGATTTGAAATATGCAAGCGCATGGCCTCTTATACCATAGTGGTCAAGTTTGTGGAGTAGGATGCCGTGGTCAACTGTGTCAAACGCTTTTCTTAGTTCAATAAAAATTCCTAGCGAATATTCCATATGTTCCAATGCTGTGTAAAGCAGATCTAGCATTTTTATAATTGCATCATTAGTGCTTTTATTTTTCCTGAATCCAAATTGGCAAGGGTTGAGTATGTTTTGTGCCGTTATAAATGAATACAGTCTCCTGTGCACGAGTTTCTCGAATATTTTGGATAGCAATGGTAAGTTTGATATTGGCCTATAGTTGTTTACATCTGTAGGGTCACCACCTTTATGTATTGGTGTAACCCTTGCTGTCTTAAGTAGTGTCGGGAAAGTGTTAGTTTCTAGTGACTTTTTTTTTTTTTTCTTCGCCGGTACTCTCCCGGCCCGGGTCTTTTCCAAGTACTGGTGACCCGGCCTTGGCTCCCTATCTGGGGAGTATCTCGAGACCTAAGTACTTGTTAAAAAGTAATGTAATAGCATGCGAAAGGACATGGGCCGCTCGCTTGTACAATAATGGTGGGACGTGAGACAGATTCCCAGAGTTATTTTTAAGTGACTTTATGATTGCGGTGACTTCCGTGGGCTCAGTTGGTACAAGATATAAGGAATTTGAGAAATTCCCATCTAGGTAGTCCCCGGCACGGGCATTGGTACGTGGGATTTTACTGGCGAGATTAGATCCTATGTTTGAGAAGAAGTCGTTTATCTTGTTAGCTGTATCAGTGGGATGCAGTGGTGTTTCATGAGGTTTAGTTAGGACAATATTCTTGTTTTTTTTCAGTTTGCGGGTCCCCAGAATCTGGGAAAGTGTTTTCCAGGTCTTTTTTATATCTCTTCTTGTGTCAGTGAATCTGCTGGAGTAGCACAGTTGTTTGGCTTTCTTTATTACTATGGTGAGAACTGATGAATAGTGTTTAAGAATATCTTTGTGTATTAAGCCCTGTCTACATTGCTTTTCACATTGGTGTTTCTTATAAAGGTAAAAGGGGACAAAAGAGATTGTAAAAATTATAGAGGAATAAGTTTACTGAGTATACCAGGAAAAGTGTATGGAAGGGTTATAAATGAAAGAATTAGAGGTAAGACAGAATGAAGGATTGTGGATGAGCAAGGAGGTTTCAGAGTGGGTAGGGGATGTGCAGATCAAGTGTTTGCATTGAAGCATATATGTGAACAGTATTTAGATAAAGGTAGGGAAGTTTTTATTGCATTTATGGATTTAGAAAAGGCATATGATAGAGTGGATAGGGGAGCAATGTGGCAGATGTTGCAAGTATATATATATGGAATAGGTGATAAGTTACTATATGCTGTAAAGAGTTTTTATGAGGATAGTGAGGCTCAGGTTAGGGTGTGTAGAAGAGAGGGAGACTACTTCCCGGTAAAAGTAGGTCTTAGACAGGGATGTGTAATGTCACCATGGTTGTTTAATATATTTATAGATGGGGATGTAAAAGAAGTAAATGCTAGGGTGTTCGGGAGAGGGGTGGGATTAAATTATGGGGAATCAAATGCAAAATGGGAATTGACACAGTTGCTTTTTTCTGATGATACTGTGCTTATGGGAGATTCTAAAGAAAAAATGCAAAGCTTGGTGGATGAGTTTGGGAGTGTGTGTAAAGGTAGAAAGTTGAAAGTGAACATAGAAAAAAGTAAGGTGATGAGGGTATCAAAGATTTAGATAAAGAAAAATTGGATGTCAAATTGGGAAGGAGGAGTATGGAAGACGTGAATGTTTTCAGATACTTGAGAGTTGACGTGTCGGCGGATGGATTTATGAAGGATGAGGTTAATCATAGAACTGATGAGGAAAAAAAGGTGAGTGGTGCGTTGAGGTATATGTTGAGACAAAAAACGTTATCTATGGAGGTAAAGAAGGGAATGTATGAAAGAATAGTAGTACCAACACTCTTATATGGGTGTGAAGCTTGGGTTGTGAATGCAGCAGCGAGGAGGCGGTTGGAGGCAGTGGGGATGTCCTGTCTAAGGGCAATGTGTGGTGTAAATATTATGCAGAAAATTCGGAGTGTGGAAATTAGGAGAAGGTGTGGAGTTAATAAAAGTATTAGTCAGAGGGCTGAAGAGGGGTTGTTGAGGTGGTTTGTTCATTTAGAGAGAATGGATCAAAGTAGAATGACATGGAGAGCGTATAAATCGGTAGGGAAAGGAAAGCGGGGTAGGGGTCTTCCTCGAAAAGGTTGGAAGGGGTAAGGGAGGTTTCGTGGGCAAGGGGCTTGGACTTCCAGCAGGCGTGCATGAGCGTGTTCGATAGGGGTGAATGGAGACGAATGGTATTTGGGACCTGACGATCTGTTGGAGTGTGAGCAGGGTAATATTTAGTGAAGGGATTCAGGGAAACCGGTTATTTTTATATAGCCAGACTTGAGTCCTGGAAATTGGAAGTACAATATCTGCACTTTAAAGGAAGGGTTTGGGATACTGGAGGTTTGGAGGGACATGTTGTGTATCATTATACGTATATGCTTCTAAACTGTTGTAATCTGAGCACCTCTGCGAAAACAGTGATTATGTGTGAGTGAGGTCAAAGTGTTGAATGATGATAAAAGTACTTTCTTTTTGGGGATTTTCTTTCTTTTTGGGTCACCCTGCCTCGGTGAGAGACGGCCGACTTGTTACACACACACACACACACACACACACACACACACACACACACACACACACACATATATATATATATATATATATATATATATATATATATATATATATATATATATATATATATGTATGTATATATATATATATATATATATATATATATATGTATATATATATATATATATATATATATATATATATATATATGCGTATATATATATATATATATATATATATATATATATATATATATATATATGCGTATATATATATATATATATATATATATATATATATATATATATATATATATATATATATATATATATATATATATATATATGTCGAGCCGAATAGGCAGAACTAGCGATATTGGCTAAAATATCAACGCTCATCTTGCCATATAGGACAAGCAAAAATTTGTGTATGCAATAATTTCGCCAAAATCATTCTGAACCTAACGATAAAAATATATTTCACTGTGCTTGTTTAGTATTAAATTATTGTAAACAAATCTAAAATATATTTAGTTGGGTTAGGCTAAAATAAATTGTTCTTGTTATAATAAGGTTAGGTAAGATTTCTAAGACTCTTTTGGTCCAAATTTATAAATTTTTACATCAACATTAATGAAAAAAATATATCTTTAAACGTATTAGAGAAAATTTTTAGAAAGGATTTAATTTTAAATGAGTTGTTGCTAATTGACCAGTTTTACATATTCGGCACGATATATATATATATATATATATATATATATATATATATATATATATATATATATATATATATATATATATATATATATAATTGTAACCACATTTACAGAAAACACAACATGAATACAATGATACAATGTATTAAAGATCATGAATTTCCTTCAGCTCCTCCGAAGCCGGACGCGAGCCAAGTATGCAGCAAGTATTTCCCCTCTGGATGGCCACGCTGAGGCGCTGGAACATGAAAGTGGCTGCCCTTGTGTCCCTAGTGGTGTCGATGAGTCTGGAACCCAATTCTTTAAGGAAATGTGTGGCATTTTTTCCCAATGATCCCAGAGATCAGTGTTTGTGTAAATTTCGCCTGCTCTCGCGAATTCCTTGCATTGTTAAAATCTCTAGTAAGACTGATGCATGCAGAGGATGAGATGAAAAGCTGTAGGCCTTCTCCCTGAAAGCTGGCTGCCTTGGATCAAAGTCTAGCGCAAGCTGGACTCCAAGGTATTGGTCCAGTGTGGTGAGTTTGGTATAGCACTGCGTACCTTGTTCTAAGGTTCGTAGGTTCGAGTCTCCTTCAGCCAGAGATCAGTGTTTATGTATATATATATATATATATATATATATATATATATATATATATATATATGTTTATATATATATATATATATATATATATCTATATATATATATATATATATATATATATATATATATATATATATATATATATATATATATATATGTCGTGCCGAATAGCCAGAACTTGCTATCTGGCTTAAATAGCAATGCTCATTTTGCCATATAGGACAAGTGAAAATTTGTGTATGCAATAATTTCTCCAAAATCATACTGACCCTAACGAAAAAAGTATATCTGTTTCGTTGTGTTTGTTTAGTATTAAATTATTGTAAACAAATCTAAAATATATTTAGTTGGGTTAGGTTAAAATAAACTGCTCTTGTTATAATAAGGTTAGGTAAGTTTTCTAAGATTCTTTTGGTGCAAAATTATAAATTTTTACATCAACATTAATGAAAAAATATATCTTTAAACGTATAAGAAAAATTTTAGGACTTAATTTTAAATGAGTTGTTGCTAATTGACCAGTTTTACATATTCGGCACGATATATATATATATATATATATATATATATATATATATATATATATATATATATATATATATATATATATATATATATATATATATATATATATAATTGTAACCACATTTACAGAAAACACAACATGAATACAATGATACAATGTATTAAAGATCATGAATTTCCTCCAGCTCCTCCGAAGCCGGGCGAGCCAAGTATGCAGCAAGTATTTCCCCTCTGGATGGCCACGCAGAACATGAAAGTCCCTAGTGGTGTCGATTCTGGAACCCTCTAAGGATGGCATTTTTTCCCACAGAGATCAGTGTTTGTGATTTCGCCTGCTCTCGCGAATTCCTTGCATTGTTAAAATCTCTAGTGACTGATGCACAGAGGATGAGATGAAAAGCTGTAAGTGGCTGCTGCCTTGGATGTGTCCAAGGTATTGGTCCAGTGTAGTTTGGTAGCACTCGTAAATGAGTTCGTAGGTTCGAGTCTCCTTCATCCAGAGATCAATTCGTGCCGAATAGGCAGAACTTGCGATCTTGGCTTAAATAGCAACGCTCATCTTGCCATATAGGACAAGTGAAAATTTGTGTACGCAATAATTTCGCCAAAATCATTCTGAACCCAACGAAAAAAATCTATTTCATTGTGTTTGTTTAGTATTAAATTATTGTAAACAAATCTAAAATATATTTAGTCGGGTTAGGCTAAAATAAATTGCTCTTGTTATAATAAGGTTAGGTAAGTTTTCTAAGTTCCTTTTGGTGCAAAATTATAAATTTTTACATCAACATTAATGAAAAAAATATATCTTTAAACGTATAAGAGAAATTTTTAGAAATGACTTAATTTTTTAATGAATTCTTGCTAATTGACTAGTTTTACATATTCGTAACCACATTTACAGAAAACACAACATGAATACAATGATACAATGTATTAAAGATCATGAATTTCCTCCAGCTCCTCCGAAGCCGGGCGCGAGCCAAGTATGCAGCAAGTATTTCCCCTCTGGATGGCCACGCTGAGGCGCTGGAACATGAAAGTGGCTGCCCTTGTGTCCCTAGTGGTGTCGATGAGTCTGGAACCCAATTCGTGCCGAATAGGCAGAACTTGCGATCTTGGCTTAAATAGCAACGCTCATCTTGCCATATAGGACAAGTGAAAATTTGTGTATGCAATAATTTCGCCAAAATCGTTCTGAACCCAACGAAAAAAATCTGTTTCATTGTGTTTGTTTAGTATTAAATTATTGTAAACAAATCTAAAATATATTTAGTCGGGTTAGGCTAAAATAAATTGCTCTTTTTATAATAAGGTTAGGTAAGTTTTCTAAGTTCCTTTTGGTGCAAAATTATAAATTTTTACATCAACATTAATGAAAAAAATATATCTTTAAACGTATAAGAAAAATTTTTAGAAAGGACTTAATTTTAAATGAGTTCTTGCTAAATGACCAGTTTTACATATTCGGCACGACATATATATATATATATATATATATATATATATATATATATATATATATATATATATATATATATATATATATATATATATATATATATATATATATATATATATATATATATATATGTATAAGCTGGAAACAGTTATTATACAGGGTGGCCAAAAGTAGGCTTACAGTTGTTTCACTATTTGTTCACGTTTTCGATTTAATTTATCCAAACCATTATTCCAAACCAGTATTCCATATCCTTTATTTACGTTTTGGAAATGTTTTTAAACTTAGGTGTAGGAGTTAAGTGCATGCCTACTAAGTGTATACACTTAACCATATATATATATATATATATATATATATATATATATATATATATATATATATATATATTGGCTGGAATATTTCTGCACACTAACAACACCTTTCAAGGCAGGTGAAATTGCTGACCTAGAAAATGTACAGAGAACCTTCACGGCACACGTAACTGCGATAAAACACCTCAATTACTGGGAACGCTTGAAGTTCCTGAACCAGTACTCCCTAGAACGCAGGTGGAAGAGATACATGATTATATACACTTGGAAAACCCTAGAGGGATTAGTACCAAACTTGCACACGAGAATCACTCCCTATGAAAGCAAAAGACTGGGCAGACGATGCAATAACCACCCCAATGAAAAGCAGGGGTGCCACTAGCACGATAAGAGACAACACAACAAGTGTCACGGGCCCAAGACTGTTCAACTGCCTCCCAGCATACATAGGAGGAATTACCAATAGACCCCTGGCTGTCTTCAAACAGGCACGGGACAGGCACCTAAAGTCAGCGCCTGACCAGCCGGGCTGTGGTTTGTACGTCGGGTTGCGTGCGGCCAACAGTAACAGCCTGGTTGATCAGGTAGTGATCCATCATGAGGCCTGGTCACGGACCGGGCCGCGGGGACGTTGACCCCCGAAACAGTATATGGGAAAAGGAAATAGCGGGAGCCCCAATGCAGTTTAACTACATCTGATTCTGTTTAGAATCATTAGGATAATATTGCAGAAAACTTTCTATCCTCCCCTCCGCTTTATAACAATTTCAGGAAATTAGGCTTATTCAGAATTTTAACTATAATTTCCCTTTACATGCTATGCCCTACCCCATCATTTTACACAGGAAAGCAGCACTGGTTACCGTGATATGGTAGCCAGAATAAATATTAGTGAAAATCATTATTATTGCCTGTGTCGAAGCCGCTCATGAAGCAGCTGAAATTCTTAGCCTAAAATACACAAATAACCCGCACATAAAAGACAGAAGCTTACGACGACGTTTCGGTCCGACTTGGACCATTTACAAAGTCACATTTTGTAAATGGTCCAAGTCGGACCGAAACGTCGTCGTAAGCTTCTCTCTTTTATGTGCGGGGTATTTGTGTATCGTTCCAGTCATGGTATTGTGCCTTTTTTTGTTACTTAGCCTAAAACTCCACGGGGATATCCAGCCTAGTTTCGTGCGACATATATTTTCAGTCGGTATTGGACTGGCTTGAGTTCTAGCTCCTGGGCCTCTTGATTTACAGTTCCTGCGCATCATAATGGAGTAAAGTTGTAGCTGCAAAGCTTCTTGAATGTTGACATCAAACTCCTGGGCCTCTCGAGGGTGATGATCTTTAGTCTCTGGTCCTCTTGTTACCACTCCTAGTTCTCTTGAAGGAGCTGAGCTGCAGCTCCTCGGTATACTGATGGTTATAAGTGACAGTTACTAGGCTTGTTGCGTGTGTTGAGGTGCAGAGGGTTGGGTCATGGGATACTGGGAAGGACGTCCATCGTTCAGCGACCGAAACACATCTGCTTTTAATACCGTTTATAGGATACAAGAGCTAAAAATATAATTAACATTGTAGTAGTTTTAAAAACTTCTAAGTGTGTATGGCAGGTGTTTAATGCGCTTTATTTACTATTGATAAAGCAACTGCTCTAAAGCACGAACTTATAATTTTTTCTCACTTTAGGCACAGCGTCACAAACTTCCTTGCCAATGTTTATGGTTATATTTGAACAAATTTTGGGTTTATTGCAAGAGCCAAGAGATTTTAATTGTTGTCAGGGCCTTACAGTGTCGTATTTATGTTCTTCAGTTGTATTACTATTGTGTTTTACTTTTGTTCATCTTACATCTCTGCACTTTATTCATTACTCAGAGAATTTCCTTAAGTAATGCTTCGTCATGCGTAATTATCCTACCCAGATGTTTAGTTGATCTCTGATTTGACTTTGTCTGGTATCTGGCGAGTCATCCAATGTCTGAATGCTTTATAATCTTGATCTCTTGTAATGGTGAAGTATCATCAAATACGGTCGTTAAGATGCTTCAGTTTTTTTCCTAGACTGTCTTTACCTGTTAGAAGTATTATGTTTCACAAGGACCCCAATAAATAAGTCACAGACAGTAGCGGCTCTAGGCAAAACAGGTGAAAGGGGGCGACTGGGGCGCTAACTGGTGGCGAGGCGCGACATAGAAGATTCGGTTCTCGTTTATTCTTAATCAGGCTCCAGTGGATTAGTTCCACTTCTGGGTAAATTATCCCATCTGATGATAATTAGACCTTCTTTGGAGTAAAATCTGAAGCTCCAATTTTGCAAAATCTAGGGTAATCAAAAATTTCTCGGGGATAGTGTAGTTTCTTCATATTTTAGGGTGATCGCCATATTATACTGAAGTAGTAAGTAAAGTCCGGTTTATAAAACCCAGCCAAGTCTCCCGTTATCCATGAAAAACAGGTCACAGAGCTCTACACCAAGCTGTGGGTCGTCCTCAGAGTTCTTCTTACTCCTACAAGTGACAGTGGCTGGAGCAGAGAGGAGCTTTTCTAAGCTCAAGTTCATCAAGACTTACCCTGAGGGACACCATGAAGCAAGACTGTCTCAGTTGTCTTGCTGATATCAATAGATTTCCTATGATAACATTGATGACTTTGCATCAAGAAGACTAGGAGACTCAGGTTTTAATAGGAAAACCACTAGACCAAAACTTTGCTAGCTGACAATCATTTCCCTATATTAAGCCCCACTATGTGAAAAATCTTCATAATTTTTTATTGGTCTTAAGTTTATTGATTTATTTTCCACGCAATATAATTTGGAATTTATTTTCCTGGCAATGTAACTGGAAATCCTTATCCAGAGTTCGACTGCTGTTCACAAATAAAATTATTTATAATTTTTGTTTCTTCCTTGAAGCTCAGAACAATAATGAAGGCAGTGTTTTATGTTTGAAATACAGTGGGTGTTTGTAGTGTTTTATTGGGGCAATAGTTAGGCACCGTGAGGGGAAGAGGGGGGTGTTGTTGACGGAGGAGGAGCACCTCTGCGTGATGTAGACGGAGGAGGAACACCTTTGCATGATGCTGTCAACAGAGGAGCAGCTTTTCATGATGCTGTCAACGAAGGAGCACCTTTGCATGATATTGTTGACAGAAAAGGAGCACATTTGCATGATGCTGTCAACAGAGGAGGGGCACCTTTGCATGATGCTGTCGACGGAGAAGGAGCATCTTTGCATGATGCTATCGACGGAGGAGGAGCACCTTTACATGACACTGTCTACAAAGGAGGAGCACCTTCACATAACGCTGTCGGCCGAGACAGGATGTTCGCATTATCTCTCCCAGGACACCAAAAATACCAGGAATACCATTGGTGACAGTAAATTAATAAGAATTTATATAGACATTACGTACTTAACAATACTTTTGTTTACAGTGTTCTTGAGGGCACACACGTATTATGGGCACATAATATAGCCATTATGAATATTTCCCTTAGGATAAATCAGTAAAGCGAAACACTGGATTTAAGAACATAAGAACATAAGAAAGGAGGAACACTGCAGGAGGCCTGCTGGCCCATACTAGGCAGGTCCTTTACAATTCATCCCACTAACAAAACATTTGCCCTACCCAATTTTCAATGCCACCCAAGAAATAAGCTCTGATGTGCAAGTCCCACTCAAATCCAACCCATCCCACTCATGTACTTATCCAACCTAGATTTGAAACTACCCAAAGTCCCAGCCTCAATAACCCAACTAGGTAGACTGTTCCACTCATCAACTACCCTATTTCCAAACCAATACTTTCCGATGTCCTTTCTAAATCTAAACTTATCTAATTTAAATCCATTACTGCGCGTTCTCTCTTGGAGAGACATTCTCAAGACCTTATTAATATCCCCTTTATTAATACCTATCTTCCACTTATACACTTCGATCAGGTCTCCTCTCATTCTTCGTCTAACAAGTGAATGTAACTTAAGAGTCTTCAATCTTTCTTCATAAGGAAGATTTCTGATGCTATGTATTAATTTAGTCATCCTACGCTGAATGTTTTCTAACGAATTTATGTCCATTTTGTAATACGGAGACCAGAACTGAGCTGCATAATCAAGGTGAGGCCTTACTAATGATGTATAAAGCTGCAGTATGACCTCTGGACTTCTGTTGCTTACACTTCTTGATATAAATCCCAGTAATCTATTTGCCTTATTACGTACGCTTAGGCATTGCTGTCTTGGTTTAAGGTTGCTGCTCACCATAACCCCCAAGTCCTTTTCGTAATCTGTATGGCTAAGTTCTACATCATTTAATTTATAAGTACTAGGGTTATGGGCACTCCCAAGCTTCAGAACCTTGCATTTATCTACATTGAACTGCATCTGCCACTTTTCTGACCAAGAATAGAGTTTGTTTAAATCCTCCTGAAGTTCCCTAACATCTACGTTTGAATCAATTATCCTACCTATCTTTGTGTCATCGGCGAATTTGCTCATATCACTAGTAATTCCCTCATCAAGATCATTGATATATATTATAAATAACAACGGGCCCAAGACTGATCCCTGTGGAACGCCACTTGTTACAGATCCCCACTCGGATTTAACCCCATTTATGGACACTCTCTGCTTCCTGTCAGTGAGCCATGACTCGATCCACGAGAGCACTTTTCCCCCAATGCCATGAGCTGCCACTTTCTTTAACAGTCTATGGTGCGGAACTCTATCAAAAGCCTTACTAAAATCTAGGTAAATAATATCAAATTCTTTATTGTGGTCAACAGCCTCAAAAGCTTTACTGAAGAAAGTTAATAAATTAGTTAGACAAGACCGGCCTCTTGTGAATCCATGCTGAGTATCATTAATCAAGCTATGCTTATCGAGATGGCTTCTTATAATCTCAGCTATAATTGACTCTAGTAATTTGCCTACAATTGAGGTCAGGCTTATTGGGCGGTAATTTGACGGTAACGACTTGTCCCCTGTTTTAAAAATAGGAGTTACATTAGCCATCTTCCACATATCAGACACTACACCTGTTTGAAGAGATAAATTAAAAATATTAGTTAATGGTTCACAGAGTTCCATTTTGCATTCCTTAAGAACCCTTGAAAAAACCTCATCAGGACCCGGCGACTTATTTTGCTTCAGTCTGTCTATCTGCCTCACAACCATCTCACTAGTGACTGTGATGTTACATAATTTATCTTCTTCTAGCCCACTGTAAAAATTAATTACTGGAATATTGTTAGTGTCTTCCTGTGTAAAAACTGAGAGAAAATAATTATTTAAAATCAAGCACATTTCATTCTCATTGTCAGTAAGGTGCCCATAGTTATTTTTAAGGGGACCTATCTTATCTCTAACTTTTGTTCTATAGACCTGGAAAAAACTTTTTGGGTTAGTTTTAGAATCCCTAGAACCATGTTGAGTTATCCAGGGTTAAATATACATATTATTCGTGTGTTCATAATATCTGTGTTCCTTCAAAACCACTATAGAATTTAAACTCAAATGGATTTTAGGAAAGGTCTTTAGATTCTTCCTAGAAGATATTTCACTTACTTCTCCGTGGCTAAGTGACTCCATATATTGCACCAGCGGTGCACCCCAAATATATATATATATATATATATATATATATATATATATATATATATATATATATATATATATATATATATATTATTATCACACTGGCCGATTCCCACCAAGGCAGGGTGGCCCGAAAAAGAAAAACTTTCACCATCATTCACTCCATCACTGTCTTGCCAGAAGGGTGCTTTACACTACAGTTTTTAAACTGCAACATTAACACCCCTCCTTCAGAGTGCAGGCACTGTACTTCCCATCTCCAGGACTCAAGTCCGGCCTGCCGGTTTCCCTGAACCCCTTCATAAATGTTACTTTGCTCACACTCCAACAGCACGTCAAGTATTAAAAACCATTTGTCTCCATTCACTCCTATCAAACACGCTCACGCATGCCTGCTGGAAGTCCAAGCCCCTTGCACACAAAACCTCCTTTACCCCCTCCCTCCAACCTTTCCTAGGCCGACCCCTACCCCGCCTTCCTTCCACTACAGACTGATACACTCTTGAAGTTATTCTGTTTCGCTCCATTCTCTCCACATGTCCGAACCACCTCAACAACCCTTCCTCAGCCCTCTGGACAACAGTTTTGGTAATCCCGCACCTCCTCCTAACTTCCAAATTACGAATTCTCTGCATTATATTCACACCACACATTGCTCTCAGACATGACATCTCCACTGCCTCCAGCCTTCTCGCTGCAACATTCATCACCCATGCTTCACACCCATATAAGAGCGTTGGTAAAACTATACTCTCATACATTCCCCTCTTTGCCTCCAAGGACAAAGTTCTTTGTCTCCACAGACTCCTAAGTGCACCACTCACCCTTTTCCCCTCATCAATTCTATGATTCACCTCATCTTTCATAGACCCATCCGCTGACACGTCCACTCCCAAATATCTGAATACATTCACCTCCTCCATACTCTCTCCCTCCAATCTGATATCCAATCTTTCATCACCTAATCTTTTTGTTATCCTCATAACCTTACTCTTTCCTCTATTCACTTTCAATTTTCTTCTTTTGCACACCCTACCAAATTCATCCACCAATCTCTGCAACTTCTCTTCAGAATCTCCCAAGAGCACAGTGTCATCAGCAAAGAGCAACTGTGACAACTCCCACTTTATGTGTGATTCTTTATATTTTAACTCCACGCCTCTTGCCAAGACACTCGCATTTACTTCTCTTACAACCCCATCTATAAATATATTAAACAACCACGGTGACATCACACATCCTTGTCTAAGGCCTACTTTTACTGGGAAATAATTTCCCTCTTTCCTACATACTCTAACTTGAGCCTCACTATCCTCGTAAAAACTCTTCACTGCTTTCAGTAACCTACCTCCTACACCATACACCTGCAACATCTGCCACATTGCCCCCCTATCCACCCTGTCATACGCCTTTTCCAAATCCATAAATGCCACAAAGACCTCTTTAGCCTTATCTAAATACTGTTCACTTATATGTTTCACTGTAAACACCTGGTCCACACACCCCCTACCTTTCCTAAAGCCTTCTTGTTCATCTGCTATCCTATTCTCCGTCTTATTCTTAATTCTTTCAATAATAACTCTACCATACACTTTGCCAGGTATACTCAACAGACTTATCCCCCTATAATTTTTGCACTCTCTTTTATCCCCTTTGCCTTTATACAAAGGAACTATGCATGCTCTCTGCCAGTCCCTAGGTACCTTACCCTCTTCCATACATTTATTAAATAATTGCACCAACCACTCCAAAACTATATCCCCACCTGCTTTTAACATTTCTATCTTTATCCCATCAATCCCGGCTGCCTTACCCCCTTTCATTTTACCTACTGCCTCACGAACTTCCCCCACACTCACAACTGGCTCTTCCTCACTCCTACAAGATGTTGTTCCTCCTTGCCCTATACACGAAATCACAGCTTCCCTATCTTCATCAACATTTAACAATTCCTCAAAATATTCCCTCCATCTTCCCAATACCTCTAACTCTCCATTTAATAACTCTACTCTCCTATTTTTAACTGACAAATCCATTTGTTCTCTAGGCTTTCTTTACTTGTTAATCTCACTCCAAAACTTTTTCTTATTTTCAACAAATTTGTTGATAACATCTCACCCACTCTCTCATTTGCTCTCTTTTTACATTGCTTCACCACTCTCTTAACCTCTCTCTTTTTCTCCATATACTCTTCCCTCCTTGCATCACTTCTACTTTGTAAAAACTTCTCATATGCTAACTTTTTCTCCCTTACTACTCTCTTCACATCATCATTCCACCAATCGCTCCTCTTCCCTCCCGCACCCACTTTCCTGTAACCACAAACTTCTGCTGAACACTCCAACACTACATTTTTAAACCTACCCCATACCTCTTCGACCCCATTGCCTATGCTCTCATTAGCCCATCTATCCTCCAATAGCTGTTTATATCTTACCCTAACTGCCTCCTCTTTTAGTTTATAAACCTTCACCTCTCTCTTCCCTGATGCTTCTATTCTCCTTGTATCCCATCTACCTTTTACTCTCAGTGTAGCTACAACTAGAAAGTGATCTGATATATCTGTGGCCCCTCTATGAACATGTACATCCTGAAGTCTACTCAACAGTCTTTTATCTACCAATACATAATCCAACAAACTACTGTCATTTCGCCCTACATCATATCATGTATACTTATTTATCCTCTTTTTCTTAAAATATGTATTACCTATAACTAAACCCCTTTCTATACAAAGTTCAATCAAAGGGCTCCCATTATCATTTACACCTGGCACCCCAAACTTACCTACCACACCCTCTCTAAAAGTTTCTCCTACTTTAGCATTCAGGTCCCCTACCACAATTACTCCCTCACACACACATATATATATATATATATATATATATATATATATATATATATATATATATATATATATATATATATATATATATATAAATATGTGTGTGTGTGTGTGTGTGTGTGTGTGTGTCGTGCCGAATATGTAAAACTGGTCAATTACCAAGAACTCATTTAAAATTAAGTTCTTTCTAAAATTTTCTCTTATACTTTTAAAGATATATTTTTTCCATTAATGTTAATGTAAAAATTTATAATTTTGCACCAAAAGAACCTTAGAAAACTTACCTAACCTTATTATAACAAGAACAATTTATTTTAGCCTAACTCAACTAAATATATTTTAGATTTGTTTACAGTAACTTAATACTAAACAAACACAGTGAAATATATATTTTTCGTTAGATTTAGAATGATTTTGGCGAAATTATTGCATAAACAAATTTTCACTTGTCCTATATGGCAAGATGAGCGTTGCTATTTAAGCCAAGACCGCAAGTTCTGCCTATTCGGCACGACATATATATATATATATATATATATATATATATATATATATATGTCGTGCCGAATATGTAAAACTGGTCAATTAGCAAGAACTCCTTTAAAATTAAGTCCTTTCTAAAATTTTCTCTTATAAGTTTAAAGATATATTTTTTTGATTAATGTTAATGTACAAATTTTTAATTATGCACCAAAAGGAACTTAGAAAACTTACCTAACCTTATTATAACAAGAACAATTTATTTTAGCCTAACCCAACTTAGTATATTTTATATTTGTTTACAATAATTTAATACTAAACAAACACAATGAAATATATTTTTTTAGTTTGATTCTGAATGATTTTGGCGAAATTATTGTATACACAAATTTTCGCTAGTCCTATATGGCAAGATGAGCGTTGCTATTTAAGCCAAGATAGCAAGTTCTGCCTATTCGGCACGACATATATATATATATATATATATATATATATATATATATATATATATATATATATATATATATATTAGGTAGTAGGTTGGTAGACAGCAACCACCCAGGGAAGTACTACCGTCCTGCCAGATGACTGTGAAACAAAAACCTGTAACTGTTTTGCATGATGGTAGGATTGCTGGTTTCTTTTTCTGTCTCATAAACACGCTAAGATAACAGGGATATCTTGCTACTCCTACTTACACTTTGGTCACACTTCACAGACACGCACATGCATATATATATATACATACATCTAGGTTTTTCTCCTTTTTCTAAATAGCTCTTGTTCTTTTTTATTTCTTCTATTGTCCATGAGGAAGTGGAAAAGAATCTTTCCTCCGTAAGCCATGCGTGTCGTATGAGGCGACTAAAATGCCGGGAGCAATGGGCTAGTAACCCCTTCTCCTGTATACAATTACTAAAAAAGAGAAGAAGAAAAACTTTATAAAACTGGGTTGCTTAAATGTGCGTGGATGTAGTGCGGATGACAAGAAACAGATGATTGCTGATGTTATGAATGAAAAGAAGTTGGATGTCCTGGCCCTAAGCGAAACAAAGCTGAAGGGGGTAGGAGAGTTTCAGTGGGGGGAAATAAATGGGATTAAATCTGGAGTATCTGAGAGAGTTAGAGCAAAGGAAGGGGTAGCAGTAATGTTAAATGATCAGTTATGGAAGGAGAAAAGAGAATATGAATGTGTAAATTCAAGAATTATGTGGATTAAAGTAAAGGTTGGATGCGAGAAGTGGGTCATAATAAGCGTGTATGCACCTGGAGAAGAGAGGAATGCAGAGGAGAGAGAGAGATTTTGGGAGATGTTAAGTGAATGTATAGGAGCCTTTGAACCAAGTGAGAGAGTAATTGTGGTAGGGGACTTGAATGCTAAAGTAGGAGAAACTTTTAGAGAGGGTGTGGTAGGTAAGTTTGGGGTGCCAGGTGTAAATGATAATGGGAGCCCTTTGATTGAACTTTGTATAGAAAGGGGTTTAGTTATAGGTAATACATATTTTAAGAAAAAGAGGATAAATAAGTATACACGATATGATGTAGGGCGAAATGACAGTAGTTTGTTGGATTATGTATTGGTAGATAAAAGACTGTTGAGTAGACTTCAGGATGTACATGTTTATAGAGGGGCCACAGATATATCAGATCACTTTCTAGTTGTAGCTACACTGAGAGTAAAAGGTAGATGGGATACAAGGAGAATAGAAGCATCAGGGAAGAGAGAGGTGAAGGTTTATAAACTAAAAGAGGAGGCAGTTAGGGTAAGATATAAACAGCTATTGGAGGATAGATGGGCTAATGAGAGCATAGGCAATGGGGTCGAAGAGGTATGGGGTAGGTTTAAAAATGTAGTGTTAGAGTGTTCAGCAGAAGTTTGTGGTTACAGGAAAGTGGGTGCAGGAGGGAAGAGGAGCGATTGGTGGAATGATGATGTAAAGAGAGTAGTAAGGGAGAAAAAGTTAGCATATGAGAAGTTTTTACAAAGTAGAAGTGATGCAAGGAGGGAAGAGTATATGGAGAAAAAGAGAGAAGTTAAGAGAGTGGTGAAGCAATGTAAAAAGAGAGCAAATGAGAGAGTGGGTGAGATGTTATCAACAAATTTTGTTGAAAATAAGAAAAAGTTTTGGAGTGAGATTAACAAGTTAAGAAAGCCTAGAGAACAAATGGATTTGTCAGTTAAAAATAGGAGAGGAGAGTTATTAAATGGAGAGTTAGAGGTATTGGGAAGATGGAAGGAATATTTTGAGGAATTGTTAAATGTTGATGAAGATAGGGAAGCTGTGATTTCGTGTATAGGGCAAGGAGGAATAACATCTTGTAGGAGTGAGGAAGAGCCAGTTGTGAGTGTGGGGGAAGTTCGTGAGGCAGTAGGTAAAATGAAAGGGGGTAAGGCAGCCGGGATTGATGGGATAAAGATAGAAATGTTAAAAGCAGGTGGGGATATAGTTTTGGAGTGGTTGGTGCAATTATTTAATAAATGTATGGAAGAGGGTAAGGTACCTAGGGATTGGCAGAGAGCATGCATAGTTCCTTTGTATAAAGGCAAAGGGGATAAAAGAGAGTGCAAAAATTATAGGGGGATAAGTCTGTTGAGTGTACCTGGTAAAGTGTATGGTAGAGTTATAATTGAAAGAATTAAGAGTAAGACGGAGAATAGGATAGCAGATGAACAAGGAGGCTTTAGGAAAGGTAGGGGGTGTATGGACCAGGTGTTTACAGTGAAACATATAAGTGAACAGTATTTAGATAAGGCTAAAGAGGTCTTTGTGGCATTTATGGATTTGGAAAAGGCGTATGACAGGGTGGATAGGGGGGCAATGTGGCAGATGTTGCAAGTGTATGGTGTAGGAGGTAGGTTACTGAAAGCAGTGAAGAGTTTTTACGAGGATAGTGAGGCTCAAGTTAGAGTATGTAGGAAAGAGGGAAATTTTTTCCCAGTAAAAGTAGGCCTTAGACAAGGATGTGTGATGTCACCGTGGTTGTTTAATATATTTATAGATGGGGTTGTAAGAGAAGTAAATGCGAGTGTCTTGGCAAGAGGCGTGGAGTTAAAAGATAAAGAATCACACACAAAGTGGGAGTTGTCACAGCTGCTCTTTGCTGATGACACTGTGCTCTTGGGAGATTCTGAAGAGAAGTTGCAGAGATTGGTGGATGAATTTGGTAGGGTGTGCAAAAGAAGAAAATTAAAGGTGAATACAGGAAAGAGTAAGGTTATGAGGATAACAAAAAGATTAGGTGATGAAAGATTGAATATCAGATTGGAGGGAGAGAGTATGGAGGAGGTGAACGTATTCAGATATTTGGGAGTGGACGTGTCAGCGGATGGGTCTATGAAAGATGAGGTGAATCATAGAATTGATGAGGGAAAAAGAGTGAGTGGTGCACTTAGGAGTCTGTGGAGACAAAGAACTTTGTCCTTGGAGGCAAAGAGGGGAATGTATGAGAGTATAGTTTTACCAACGCTCTTATATGGGTGTGAAGCGTGGGTGATGAATGTTGCAGCGAGGAGAAGGCTGGAGGCAGTGGAGATGTCATGTCTGAGGGCAATGTGTGGTGTGAATATAATGCAGAGAATTCGTAGTTTGGAAGTTAGGAGGAGGTGCGGGATTACCAAAACTGTTGTCCAGAGGGCTGAGGAAGGGTTGTTGAGGTGGTTCGGACATGTAGAGAGAATGGAGCGAAACAGAATGACTTCAAGAGTGTATCAGTCTGTAGTGGAAGGAAGGCGGGGTAGGGGTCGGCCTAGGAAGGGTTGGAGGGAGGGGGTAAAGGAGGTTTTGTGTGCGAGGGGCTTGGACTTCCAGCAGGCATGCGTGAGCGTGTTTGATAGGAGTGAATGGAGACAAATGGTTTTTAATACTTGACGTGCTGTTGGAGTGTGAGCAAAGTAACATTTATGAAGGGATTCAGGGAAACCGGCAGGCCGGACTTGAGTCCTGGAGATGGGAAGTACAGTGCCTGCACTCTGAAGGAGGGGTGTTAATGTTGCAGTTTAAAAACTGTAGTGTAAAGCACCCTTCTGGCAAGACAGTGATGGAGTGAATGATGGTGAAAGTTTTTCTTTTTCGGGCCACCCTGCCTTGGTGGGAATCGGCCGGTGTGATAATAAAAAAATAAAAATATATATAAATATATATATATAAATATACATATATATATATATATATATATATATATATATATATATATATAATATATATATATATATATATATATATATTCAACAAGTTGGCCGTCTCCCACCGAGGCAGGGTGACCCAAAAAAAAAGAAAATCCCCAAAAAGAAAATGCTTTCATCATCATTCAACACTTTCACCTCACTCACACATTATCACTGTTTTTGCAGAGGTGCTCAGAACACAACAGTTTAGAAGCATATACGTATAAAGATACACAACATATCCCTCCAAACCTCCAATATCCCAAACCCCTCCTTTAAAGTGCAGACATTGTACTTCCCATTTCCAGGACTCAAGTCTGGCTATATAAAAATAACCGGTTTCCCTGAATCCCTTCACTAAATATTACCCTGCTCACACTCCAACAGATTGTCAGGTCCCAAGTACCATTCGTCTCCATTCACTCCTATCTAACATGCTCACGCACGCTTGCTGGAAGTCCAAGCACCTCGCTCACAAAAACCTCCTTTACCCCCTCTCTCCAACCCTTTCGAGGACGACCCCTACCTCGCCTTCCTTCCCCTATAGATTTATATGCTTTCCATATCATTCTATTTTGATCCCTTCTTTCTAAATGGCCAAACCACCTCAACAACCCCTCTTCAGCCCTCTGACTAATACTTTTATTAACTCCACACCTCCTAATTTCCACACTCCGAATTCTCTGCACAATATTTACACCACACATTGCCCTTAGATAGAACATCTCCACTGCCTCCAACCGCCTCCTCGCTGCTGCATTCACAACCCAAGCTTCACACCCATATAAGAGTGTTGGTACCACTATACTTTCATACATTCCCTTCTTTACCTCCATATATATATGTCGTGCCGAATAGGCAGAACTTGCCATCTTGGCTTAAATAGCAACGCTCATCTTGCTATATAGGAGAAGCGAAAATTTGTGTATGCAATAATTTCGCCAAAATCATTCTGAGCCTAACGAAAAAAATATATTTCACTGTGTTTGTTTAGTATTAAATTACTGTAAACAAATCTAAAATATATTTAGTTGGGTTAGGCTAAAATAAATTGTTCTTGTTATAATAAGGTTAGGTAAGTTTTCTAAGATTCTTTTGGAGCAAAATTAAAAATTTGTACATTAACATTAATGAAAAAAATATATCTTTAAACGTATAAGAGAAAATTTCAGAAAGGACATAATTTTAAAGGAGTTCTTGCTAATTGACCAGTTTTACATATTCGGCACGACATATATATACATATATATATATATATATATATATATATATATATATATATATATATATATCTATATCTATATATATATATATATATATATATATATATATATATATATATATATATACATATATATATATATATATACATATATATATATATATATATATATATATATATATATATATATATATATATATATATATATACATCACTCGTAAGTAATTTGTAGAATCCTATAGTCACTGATTCTCTCAAGAGAGAACACACGACTGACATTTTCTTTGATAAGTAAGTTAACAACGTTTCATTATAAAGTTGTAAAACATCATTGAACTGATTAGCGAAAAATATAAGCAAACAAACAAACAAATTTTGTTTTCAAAATGTACATAATTAATTACAAAATTAATTAATATGTATCTCATGCATTTTCAAAACCTGCTGGTTAATGATAGCTTTTATGGTAGACGAAAAGTAGACCTTAAAACTTGGTGACGCCGTAGAGTTGAAGATGGATTAATTGATGCTAACTTGAGTGTAATTGTCTGAAGATAATTACTTGTAAGGATTATTTGAAGTAGGAAAACACTAAATATTACAGCAACAATGTTACCGTCACGAGAAAATAATACGAAGCGGTAATGACAAATATAAAATAATAATAATAATAATAATAATAATAATAATAATAATAATAATAATAATAATAATAATAATATTAATAATAATAATAATAATAATAATAATAATAATAATAATAATAATAATAATAATAAAGATTGTGGATAGGTAATGAGGAAGCTGTGAGGAAAACTGTGAGGCAGGCTGTGAGGCAGGCTGTTACTCAGGCTGTGACTCAGGCTGTAAGGAAGGCTGCTGGAGGTGACCACAGGCGCTACGCACCTGGGATGATCTATCGATCACCAGCCTCACTTAAAATTCAAAAAATGATGAGATAAGAAGTTGCGTTGCCATGGTTACTCACCTCATGTTGGGACGCCCGCAAACTATGGAACAGATATTATTGAGCAGAGAGAGAGAGAGAGAGAGAGAGAGAGAGAGAGACGGACAAAGTCTCAGAGGAAGGGACACTCACAGAGATACAGATATGGACACTGGGGGAACACAGACGAAGGGACTGACAGGGAGAAACACAGAAAGAGGAACACGTCAAGATGAAGAGACTAGAGAAAAACATAGGAGCCAGACTCGAGTCTCCAAGAATAAGAAGGGAAGCTGAAAGACGGTTTGAAAATAATACCGCAACAAAAGCCGAAATTGAACCGAAGTTACTAAATAGCCACACGAGAAAAAAAGACGACTGTGTATGATAAAGTGAATGAGGAAGAAGCAAAAGACGCTGACTGTTAATGACAAAGAAGTACGGGAAGTACTTAACAAAGTATTCAAAAAATTCTTCATGTAAGTGGGGAACTATCGGAAGGTACGGTAGTCAGAATAGAGCAACTGGTACTGGAGAGTGTCAACACAATAAAATAAGAACTGATGAGACTACTGCATGAATTGTATGTAACAAGCAATGGGACAAGACAATATATTTCCATGGTAGTGAGAGAAATATCACAACAACTGTGTGATGCAATAATAAAAGTATTCAACCAGTCTAATTACGACAGGTGCAAGAAAATTGGAAAAAAAAGGAGGAGAAATAAGATACCATGATTTACAGTCAGCATCTGTACCAAATATACTGTCAAAAATTCTGGACACACTTGGAGGGAAGATTCTTTACAGAAAGCCAGCATGGATTTAAAGATAGAAAGTCCCATGTTGCGAATTTGTTGGAGTTCTATGACAGAGTCACAAAGATAAAACCAGAAAGACAGAGTTAGGTAGATTACATTTTCTTGGGCTGAAGAAAATGAGAAGAATATAAACATTAGAGAACAGTGATATACTCCAGAGACCTCAATAGACTGCAGACATGGTCAAACAGTGACTTCTGCCGGATACAGAGTATCCAGCAGACAGGATACTAAGTACACCATGGGTGGAGAGAAGCTGCAAATATCAGAGAGTGAAAAGGTCGTGGGGGGTAAATATAACACCTAGCATATCGCCAGAAATACCTATGAACCGTATAATGGCAGTAGCATATACGTGATTAGCAAACCGTGGTCAAACATGAAGAAACTCGAAAAGGTCTAAAGGTTTGCAACCAGGTAATACCAGAATAAAGGAATACACTATGAGAAGAGGTTGAAGGAACTGAATCAGACGACTTTAGAGGAGAGATGGACAAGGAAGGATATGATTACTACGTACAAACCTTAAAGAAGAACTGAGAGGGCAGATAGGGATAGACTGTTTGAATTAAGAGGACAAGGATCAAGAGAACACAGGTGGAAGCTGAAGACAAATGAGCCAGAAGGATGCAAGGAAGCATTTCTTTAATCTCAAGGTAGCTGAGAGATGGAACGACTTGGATGAGGCGATGGTGATGGCAAATTAAATAAGCACTTTCTGAAGAAGATATGATGATAAGGCAAAAGAGGCTCGAAATCTATGACGCTAATGAAAGTAGTCTGGGAGGAGGGATCGGTGAGTCTCGAACCCCACAAATACCATTCAGTGAGTATAGGGAAAGATAAAGGAATGTGTACAAAGAAACACACAGGAAGACACATAGGGAAGGACACAAACGGAGGGACATACAGGGAAGGATACACAGGATCACACAAGGAAGGACACACAGGAACACACAGGGAAGGTCACACAGAGAGGGACACACACGGAGGGAGACACATAGGAAGGAACACACAGGGAGGAACACACAGGGAGGAACACACAGGGAGGAACACACAGGGAGGAACACACAGGGAGGGATACACAGGGAGGAACACACAGGGAGGGACACAGAGGGAGGAACAAACAGGGAGGAACACACAGGGAGGGACACGCAGGAAGGAAGGGCGACTGCTTCTTGTGAGTTCAAGTCAGGTCCTCCATAATGAGAGCATTAATTGTTGCTTTTATTGTATTAGGAACTGTGATCTTACCTCACGCAGCCTTATACTGCCACCACCACCACCACCACCACCACCACCACCACCACCACCACCACCACCACCAACTGCGACTTCACCTCATCCAGCCTTACACTGCCACCACCACCACCACCACCAACTGCGACCTCACCTCACCCAGTCTTACACTGCCACCACCACCATCACCACCACCACCACCACCAACTGCGACCTCACCTCACCCAGCCTTACACTGCCACCAAAACCACCACCAGCTGTGACCTCACCTCACCCAGCCTTACATTGCCACCACCACCACTAGCTGTGACCTGACCACATCCAGCCTTGCAATGCCACCACCAGCTGTGACCTGACCACGCCCAGCCTTACACTGCCACCACCACCAGCTGTGACCTGACCACACCCAGCCTTACACTGCCACCACCATCACCACCAACTGCGACCTCACCACATCCAGCCTTGCAATGCCACCACCACCACCAGCTATGACCTGACCACACCCAGCCTTACACTGCTGCCACCACCACCACCACCACCAGCTGTGACCTGACCACACCCAGCCTCACACTGCCACCACCACAGCTGTGACCTAACCACACTCAGCCTTGCACTGCCACCACCACCACCAACTGTGACCTGACTACACTCAGCCTTGCACTGCCACCACCACCAGCTGTGACCTGACCACATTCAGCCTTGCACTGCCACCACCACCAGCTGTGACCTGACCACACCCAGCCTTACACTGCCACTACCACCAGCTGTGACCTAACCACACTCAGCCTTACACTGCCACCACCACCAGCTGTGACCTGACCACACCCAGCCTTACACTGCCACCACCACCAGCTGTGACCTGACTACACCCAGCCTTGCACTGCCACCACCACCAGCTGTGACCTGACCACACTCAGCCTTGCACTGCCACCACCACCAGCTGTTACCCGACGACACTCAGCCTTGCATTGCCACCACCACCAGCTGTGACCTGACCACAGTCAGCCTTGCACTGCCACCACCACCAGCTGTGACCTAATCACACTCAGCCTTGCACTGCCACCACCAACAGCTGTGACCTGACCACACCCAGCCTTACACTGCCGCCACCACCACCACCAGCTGTGAGCTGACTACACCCAGCCTTGCACTGCCACCACCAGCTGTGACCTGACCACACTCAGCCTTGCACTGCCACCAGCTGTGACCTGACCACACCCAGCCTTACACTGCCACCACCACCAGCTGTGACCTGACCACACTCAGTCTTACACTGCCACCACCACCAGCTGTGACCTGACCACTCTCAGCCTTGCACTGCCACCACCACCAGCTGTGACCTGACCACACTCAGCCTTGCACTGCCACCACCACCAGCTGTGACCTGACCACACCCAGCCTTACACTGCCACCACCACCGGCTGTGACCTGACTACACTCAGCCTTGCAATGCCACCACCACCAGCTGTGACCTGACCACACTCAGCCTTGCACTGCCACCACCACCAGCTGTTACCTGACCACACTCAGCCTTGCACTGCCAACACCACCAGCTGTGACCTGACCACACCCAGCCTTACACTGCCACCACCACCAGCTGTGACCTGACCACACCCAGCCTTACACTGCCGCCACAACCACCAGCTGTGACCTGACCACACTCAGTCTTGCACTGCCACCACCACCAGCTGTGACTTGACAACACCCAGCCTTACACTGCCACCACCACCAGCTGTGACCTGACCACACCCAGCCTTATACTGCCACTACCAGCTGTCATCTGGCAAACTTTCACCAGGTAAAGGCTGATCAGATTTGAAAATTGTAAGCTGATCGGAAAACGTGTGTTGGTTCTGGAACAAAAATTTTATGGTTCACTAAGCTGGTGAACAATATTCAAGTCCTAACAACGTGAAAGTTTTCAATATATTTCATTGTTCTTTTTTGCAGTTCTATTCTGCTTAAAATACTCTACAAATCTCTAAGAAAACAATTTGTTTAAAAAAAATGTATAGAATTTGTAAATTTAGCTCAAGTCTGAGGCGGAGTGAAGAATAATTTCGCAGGATAAATAATTATAGTAACCGTACAAAACATATCGAGGTGTTTCATCAATCGAGCTGTTGTGCGAAATGTTCAAGGTACTTTGAATAACCGGTTAAGATACACCAACGCCGACCAGAAGAAATATTCTCAAGTTATCGCACGGATTTCAACGATTCCAAGTTATATAAGAAATAATAGTGCATTAACAAATTTATGTGTACACAACGTCAACATACTGGGTACGATCCTGGAAGTAAGACGCAGCAGTTGTTAAATATTGAAAGCCGTTCAGAAGAGACTTACTCAAACATATTTAATGTCATTTTAGGAGAATCAATATTTTACACTATTGTACACATACAAATGGCCGTTGCACATCTGCCAATTGTATTAAATACACACTTTAACTTCAGTCTCCACCGTCGTAGAAGTAATGACACTTTTCTGAACGTTTATAGCAACGCCACAGAGAGTTTTGCAAGTTATTGTGTCAGTGATGTACATTTATTGTGTATTACATTTAGTGTAAACATAGGACAGCCGAGAGAGTTAGTATTTTTGAGTAGCACCCAGCCAGTGGACACCCATACAGCCAGTGGACACCCATATAGCCAGTGGACACCCATACAGCCAGTGGACACCCAGACAGCCAGTGGACACCCAGGCTTGGTGAAGACAATATGTGCTGCTAGATTACTAATATTGCTCTTCCAGTAAAGACAGAATCAGGTGCCATGAAGCGTTATTCTGGTATAAACCTTGGTCATAGATACCCACAAAATGGTTTAGAAAGACACGTGAGCAAACACTAGGACATTCTGTTAGAAAAGGTTTCGGTCCTGGGACCTCGATCAAGGTTTAAAGATCGAAACGTTTCCTAATAAATATGTCCTAGTGTTTGGGTAGACCTTTTTAAACCAAGCATTATTCAACATCTGTCGCTCAAGACAACCCACGAAACACCTGCACCACAACTGGAGTCGTCCCAGGATGCTGGGAACGGGTCCCACCACTTTGATCATAATATCTTTATTTCTACAAGTACATGTACAAGGTATACACACCGTATAGAAAGCCCTTTGTTATGTAGAGCATTTCGGGCAAATTAGGTCAATTTTGTCCCGGGATGCGACCCACGCCGGTCGACTAACACCCAGGTACCCATTTTACTGATGGGTGAATATGGACAACTGTGTAAGGAAACACGCCCAATGTTTCCACCCTTGTCGGGAAGCGAACCCGGAACCTCATCGTGTGAAGCGAGAGCATTTGCCACCAGGCCACGGGCCACCGTTAATGAGGGAGAGGGGGAGAGAGGGGGAGAGTGGGAGAGGGAGGGAGCGGGAGGGAGAGGGAGGGAGGAGGGAGAGTGGGAGAAGGAGGGGAGAGGGAGGGAGAGGGGGAGAAGGAGAGAGAGGGGGAGAGGGAGGGAGAGGGGGAGAGGAAGGGAGAGGGGAGAGGGAGGGAGGGTGGGGGAGAGGGAGGGAGGGGGAGAGGGAGGGAGAGGGGGAGAGGGAGAGAGAGGGAGGGA
>NC_091295.1:29747451-29794951 GCF_038502225.1 Cherax quadricarinatus
GAGCAGGTGTTGCGCAACTTAACATTAAGATCGACAACACTCTAATTGCTAGACATTATGAGGGCAAATTCCTTGGCCTATACTTCGACAACAACCTAAATTTCAGCACCCATATCCAACACATAACAAAAAAAGCATTCAAAACGATGGGGATCCTGTCCAAGATACGATACTACATGCCACAAACTGCCCTTCTCACACTATACCATTCACTTATATATTCATACCTCACCTATGCTATCTGTGCTTGGGGTTCAACTGCAGCAACACACCTAAAGCCAATAATAACCCAACAAAAAGCCGCAGTAAGAATAATCACTAAATCCCATCCCTGGCAACACCTCCCCCACCCCCACTCTTCATAGATCTAAACTTACTCCCTGTTCAGAACATCCACACTCACTGCTGTGCAATCTAGATCTACAGGACCTTAAATTCCAATATTAACCTTGACCTAAAACACTTTCTTGATAGTTGTGACAGGATCCACAGGCATAACACCAGACACAAGCATCTCTATGACATTCCTCGTGTCTGACTAAACCTTTACAAAAACTCAATGTATTTCAAAGGACCTAAAATCTGTAACACCCTACCTGCAAACTCTAGAACTACAGACACGCTCATCACTTTCAAAACTACAGTTAGAAAACATCTTATCTTCCTGATACACCCCGACAACTAACTACATGATAACCACCTGGTGGTTCACAATTACACTCACTCACCCACTGACTATAAACACAGAAATACTAATCTTAATCTTAAAATAATGAATCCTAACTAGTCATAAGTTTGCCTATGATACTCTAATATAGACACTTTGTATTGTGCTAAAAGAAAAGCATTCACATTGCTAAACACACAAATTATAATGTAGTCACCTAGCCTTAATACCATAATCTGTAAGGATTTAATGTTAAGAATTAGTCTAAGTCTGCCCGAAATGCCTAGCCATGCTAGGTGTCCTAGTGGCCCCTTCTGTAATTAGTATTGTATGACATGTAAACCACACAATATCCAAATCCTGTAAACCCCACATAGAGAATAAACTTGATTTGATTTATATAAAGGGACTATACATGCTCTCTGCCAATCCCTAGGAAACTTCCCCTCTTTCATACATTTATTAACCAAAAATACAACCACTCCAACACTATATCCCCCCCTGCTTTTAACATTTGTCATGATCTCATCAGTTCCAGCTGCTTTTCCCCCTTTCATTCTACATAATGCTTCATGCACCTTCCCCACACTCATCCAGTTCTTCTTCACTCCTAAAAGATGGTATACCTCCCTGGCCAGTGCATGAAATTACCGCCTCCCTTTCTTCGTCGACATTTAAAAGTTCCTCAAAATATTCTCGCCATCTACCCAAAACCTCCATCTTCCCATCTACTAACTCCCCTACTCTGTTTTTAACTGACAAATCCATTCGTTCTCTAGGCTTTCTTAACTTGTTTAACTCACTCCAAATTTTTTTCCTATTTTCATTAAAATTTCTTGACAGTGCCTCTCCCACTCTATCATCTGCTCTCCTTTTGCACTCTCTCACCACTCTCTTCACCTTTCTTTTACTCTCCATATACTCTACTCTTCTTATAACACTTCTGCTTTGTAAAAACCTCTCATAAGCTAACTTTTTCTCTTTTATCACACCCTTTACTTCATTCCACCAGTTACTCCTCTTTCCTCCTGCACCCACCCTCCTATAACCACAAACTTCTGCCCCACATTCTAATACTGCATTTTTAAAACTATTCCAACCATCTTCAACCCCCCCACTACTCATACTTGCACCAACCCACCTTTCTGCCAATAGTTGTTTATATCTCACCCGAACTTCCTCCTCCCTTAGTTTATACACTTTCACCTCCCTCTTGCTTGTTGTTGCCATTTTCCTCTTTTCCCATCTACCTCTTACTCTAACTGTAGCTACAGCTAAATAATGATCCGATATATCAGTTGCCCTTCTATAAACATGTACATCCTGGAGCCTCCCCATCAACCTTTTATCCACCAATACATAATCTTACAAACTACTTTCATTACATGCTATATCATACCTTGTATATTTATTTATCCTCTTCTTCATAAAATATGTATTACTTATTACCAAATCTCTTTCTACACATAGCTCAATCAAAGGCTTCCCATTTTCATTTACCCCTGGCACCCCAAATTTACCTACTACTCCCTCCACAACATTTTTGCCCACTTTAGCATTGAAATCTCCAACCACCATTACTCTCACACTAGGTTCTAAACTCCCCACGCATTCACTCAACATTTCCCAAAATCTCTCTCTCTCCTTTACACTTCTCTCTTCCCCAGGTGCATATACGCTTACTATAACCCACTTTTCACATCCAACCTTTATTTTACTCCACATAATCCTTGAATTAATACATTTATAGTCCCTCTTTTCCTGCCATAACTTATCCTTCAACATTATTGCTACTTCTTCTTTAGCTCTAACTCTATTTGAAACCCCTGACCTAATCCCATTTATTCCTCTCCATTGAAACTCTCCCACCCCCTTCAGCTTTGTTTCACTTAAAGCCAGGATATCCAGCTTCTTCTCATTCATAACATCCACAATCATCTCTTTCTTATCATTTACACAACATCCACGCACATTCAGACTTCCCACTTTGACAATTTTCTTCTCCTTATTCTTTTTAGTAATTATTACAGGAAAAGGGGTTACTAGCCCATTGTTCCCGGCATTTTAGGTGGCTTTTATAACACGCATGGCTTACAGAAGAAAGATTCTTATTCCACTTCCCCATGGATATAAAAGGAAAAGTAATAAGACCAAGAACTATTAAGATAAAATCAAAGAAAACTCAGATGAGTGTGTATAAATAAACATGTACATGTATGTGTAGTGTGACCTAAGTGTAAGTAGAAGTAGCAAGACGTACCTGTAATCTTGCATATTTATGAGACAGACAAAAGACACCAGCAATCCTACCATCATGTAAAACAATTACAGGCTTTCATTTTACACTCACTTGGCAGGACGGTAGTACCTCCCTGGGCGGTTGCTGTCTACCAACCTACTACCGCTATATATATATATATATATATATATATATATATATATATATATATATATATATATATATATATATATATATATATATATATATATATATATATATATATATATATATATATATATACAATATAAAGTTGCAGTGACAGTGAAATCCCCTTCGTGGGTTACAAGACTATACGATAAAAATAGGAAACTGTTTTACTTTTAGGGTAATGGATCTCTTTACCCCTCACGTCACCTTTGGCCGCTTTTCCCTAGCCTGACGTGAGCCCCTGCCCCTCATCCCCCGGCAGTATTGTAGGGTGGTGGGAAGGTGAGGCAGCTACACAAACAGAGGTGGACCCAAACACCTGCAGATTCACTGATGCCATCACTCTTCCTCTCAATCGCCCTACGTTCTACCTATGATATTAGTAACACTAATATATGCATTTGTTATTAAATCACTCAAAATATATAATTAATAAATTTGTGGTTATTACGAAACTTGTATAAACTTTTACTTGCGTAAAATGATGTGCTCATGTATTGCAAAGGTTAGAAGCTGTCACAGGTAGTTACCTAGCGGGCTGGTCATTACCTCCTGGTGGTGGCCCTCACCTAAACCTTGCCCACGAGAAAAACCTACTCATGTAGAAAGATGAGAGTGGCGGCCTACCTGCGTTGACCATTATCTGTGTGTGGGGGACTTCACGTTAATGGTGGCCCCAGACTTCTTTCACTATCAACATACAATACACTGCTCACAGCTCACCTGTAGCAACAGCTATACAAATATATAATTTATACGATTTAAGAAATCGTAATGACACGATTGCAAATAAACCATACCCCCGGCCGGGATTGAACCCGCGGTCATAGAGTCTCAAAACTCCAGCCCGTCGCGTTAGCCACTAGACCAGCTAGCCACAATAAGATTCATCCAACTAGGTATATTTCTACACCATAGGAAAGTTAGCACAGGCACCTCTGTGCCTGTGCTAACTTTCCTATGGTGTAGAAATATACCTAGTTGGATGAATCTTATTGTGGCTAGCTGGTCTAGTGGCTAACGCGACGGGCTGGAGTTTTGAGACTCTATGACCGCGGGTTCAATCCCGGCCGGGGGTATGGTTTATATAATTTATAATTATTTACGTAATGCTTTATTAATTGTGCTTATGACTGACTATAAAGAACCGGTGTTTTGATACCCTATTTGTACAAGGGTTCGTAGTGACCCTTTCATATTTAAATTATGATATATATTTTTCTAAATTTCCATCGACAATCATAATATATTTGATAATTATATTCGTAAATATACGAATATCCATTGATTGTCGGGGAAAAATAAAATACTTAATTGTCTTCCAAAATGAAAAAGGAAAATATTCTAACAGTTGAAATCTGGCTCTCAGGAAAATCTGCATCGACGAACAAAGAGATCGTCCACATTAAGGAAAGAACTCTCGTGTGATTGGTGGTACACAATAGCGTGAGAACTGCGCCTTGATTGCCATTGTTGTGCCACGCACTCATAATGTGTCAATAGGCAACTGTGATATATCCCCGGCTCCACTTAGCCTTTTATGGAGATTACTCTATACAGGCTTTTTGAGCCACGGAATTACATTTTATGTTTAAAGTTACGGTGTTATAAAGAACAGAGACCTATATTTAAAACAGCTTATATTAAAAGCGAAGCATTTTGTGTGCGTAAAGACATTTATACAATATATATATATATATATATATATATATATATATATATATATATATATATATATATATATATATATATATATATATATATATATATATATATATGTCGTGCCGAATAGGCAGAACTTGCGATCTTGGCTTAAATAGCAACGTTCGTCTTGCCATATATGACAAGTGAAAATTTGTGTATGCAATAATTTCGTCAAAATCATTCTGAACCTAACGAAAAAAATATATTTCACTGTGTTTGTTTAGTATTAAATTATTGTAAACAAATCTAAAATATATTTAGTTGGGTTAGGCTAAAATAAATTGCTCTTGTTATAATAAGGTTAGGTAAGTTTTCTAAGTTCCTTTTGGTGCAAAATTATAAATTTTTATATCAACATTAATGAAAAAAATATATCTTTAAAAGTATAAGAGAAAATTTTGGAAAGGACTTAATTTTAAATGCTAATTGACCAGTTTTACATAACTGGCACGACATATATATATATATATATATATATATATATATATATATATATATATATATATATATATATATATATATATATATATTATTGTATCCACGAACAAGTGGTATTGATTAATAAAAACACTGCGACTAGCCAAGGAGTCGAACCCATGCTGCTTTTGCCCTCCTCATGGTGGGTGAAAACTCATGACGCCTTTATCCACGGTACCGCACAATCCTTAAGAGCAGCGCCTCCAGCGGAATTTTGTGGTTCCGTGGATTAAGGCGTTATGAGGTGTCGCCCACCATGAGCTAGGCCAAAGCATCATGGGTTCGACTCCTTGGCTAGTCGCAGTGTTGTTATTGATCAATACCACTTGTTCGTGGGTACAATAATATGTATATATATATATATATATATATATATATATATATATATATGTGTGTGTGTGTGTGTGTGTGTGTGTGTGTGTGTGTGTGTGTGTGTGTGTGTGTTGTATAAATGTCTGTACGGTATTGTGTCTTTTTTGTTGTTACACTTAGGTCACACTACACATGCATGCACGTACATATATATACACACCCTTCTGGGTTTCCTTCTATTTTCTTAATAGATTTTGTTTTTTATTTTCGACTTATCTCCATGGGGAAGTGGAAAAGAATTCTTCCTCCGTAAGCTATGCGTGTCGTAAGAGGTGATAAAAATGCTGGGAGCAAGGGGCTAGTAACCCCTTCTCCTGTATGCATTACTACATTAAAAAAAGAAACTCGTTTTTCTTAAAGACAGTTAACGTGAAACAAGAATCTCAGTATATCACAGAGGTAACAGTTTGTGTTAGGAAGGAATCTTGAGTGCAAAGTGTATGTTTGACAATTAGCAGACGGAGGACTGAGCTTCCACCAGGTTGTGCGAGATGGTGGTAGAGCTGGTGGTAGTTCAGGTGTCCAGAAACCTAACAGAGAGTCTCCTGAAACGGGTCTTTGGTCTAGTGCTGGCCTGTTCAGTGGTGAAGCCTTCCCTGGTCTACCCTAGCTGCCTCTCATATCTCATGAGGCTCCCTGCATGCTGATGAGAACCCTACTGGTGACCTAGCCAGGCTGGTGGAAATGGATTGCTATGAGAGTAGCACCAACTGTTGAGTATCCACAGGAATCCTGTGTGGTACACCACCGGAACCTCGTGTGGCACACTAGAGGAACCCCGTGTGGTACACTACAGGAACCCCGTGTAGTATCCCACAAGAACTTCGTGTGATACACAACAGGAACCCCTTGTGATACACTACAGGGACCTCATGTGGTTTAATACAGGGACCCTGTGTGGTATACTACAGGGACCCTGTGTGATACACTATAGGGACCTCGTGTGGTACACTACAGGAACCCCGTGTGGTGCACTACAGGGACCCCTGTGGTACACTACAGGGACCCCGTGTGGTACACTACAGGGACTCCTGTGGTACGCTATAGGAACTCCTGTGGTACACTACAGGGACCCCGTGTGGAACACTACAAGGACTCCTGTAGTACGCTACAGGAACTCCTTTGGTACACTACAGGGACCTCGCGTGGTACACTAAAGGGACCCTGTGTGGTACACTACAGAGACTCCGTGTGGTACTCTACAGAGACTCATGTGGTACGCTACAGAATCTCCTGTGGTACACTACAGAGACTCCGTGTGGTACACTACAGGGACTCCTGTGGTACGCTACAGAAGCTTCTGTGGTACACTACAGGGACCTCGTGTGGTATACTACAGGAACCCTGTGTGGTACACTACAGGGATCCCGTGTGGTACACTACAGGGATCCCGTGTGGTACACTACAGGGACGCAAGGGAGTATGCTACAAGGATCCCGTGGGGTACACTACATGGATCCGTATTTTACACTTCAGGAACAACATGTGGTACACTACAGGAACTCAGTGTGGTACACTACAGTAACTCAGTGTGGTACACTACAGGAACTCAGTGTGGAACACTACAGTAACTCAGTGTGGCACACTACAGGAACTCAGTGTGGTACACTACAGGAACTCCGTGTGGTACACTACAGTAACTCAGTGTGGTACACTACAGGAACTCAGTGTGGTACACTACAGTAACTCAGTGTGGTACACTACAGGAACTCAGTGTGGTACACTACAGGAACTCAGTGTGGTACACTACAGGAACTCAGTGTGGTACACTACAGTAACTCAGTGTGGTACACTACAGGAACTCAGTGTGGAACACTACAGTAACTCAGTGTGGCACACTACAGGAACTCAGTGTGGTACACTACAGGAACTCCGTGCGGTACACTACAGTAACTCAGTGTGGTACACTACAGGAACTAAGTGTGGTACACTACAGTAACTCAGTGTGGTACACTACAGGAACTCAGTGTGGTACACTACAGGAACTCAGTGTGGTACACTACAGGAACTCAGTGTGGTACACTACAGGAACTCAGTGTGGTACACTACAGGAACTCAGTGTGGTACACTACAGTAACTCAGTGTGGAACACTACAGGAACTCAGTGTGGTACACTACAGTAACTCAGTGTGGTACACTACAGGAACTCAGTGTGGTACACTACAGTAACTCAGTGTGGTACACTACAGGAACTCAGTGTGGTACACTACAGGAGCCCCGTGTGGTGCGCTACAGGAACCCCGTGTGGTACACTACAGGAAGCCCGTGTGGTACACTACAGGAACCCCGTGTGGTACACTACAAGAACCCTGTGTTGTACACTACAGGAACCCCGTGTGGTACACTACATGAACCCCGTGTGGTACACTACAGGAACCCCGTGTCGTGCACTACAGGAACCTCGTGTGGTACACTACAGGAACCCCGTGTGGTACACTACAGGAGCCCCGTGTGATGCGCTACAGCAACCCCGTGTGGTACACTACAGGAACCCCGTGTGGTACACTACAGGAGCTTCGTGTGGTGCACTACAGGAGCCCCATGTGGTGCACTACAGGAACCCCGTGTGGTATACTACAAGAATCCCGTGTGGCACACTACAGGAACCCCGTGTGGTGCACTACAGGAACCCCGTGTGATACACTACAGGAGCCCCGTGTTGTACACTATAGGAAGCCCGTGTGGTACACTACAGGAGCCCCGTGTGGTACACTACAGGAACCCCGTGTGGTATACTACAGGAATCCCGTGTGGCACGCTACAGGAACATCGTGTGGTGCACTACAGGAACCCCGTGTAGTACGCTACAGGAATCCCTGTGGTACACTACAGGAGCCCCGTGTGGTACATTTCAGGAGCCCCGTGTGGTACACTACAGAAACCCCGTGTGGTACACTACAGGAGCCCCGTATGGTACACTACAAGAGCCCCGTGTGGTACACTACAGGAACCCCGTGGTACACTACAGGAAACCAGTGTGGTACACTACATGAACTCCGTGTGGTACACTACAGGAGCCCCGTGTGGTACACTACAGGAACCCCGTGTGGCACACTACAGGAACCCCGTGAGTGACTCAAGAGCGATAATGTTAGACGATCTCACCTTCAAGGATCGCTACACTGTCATTATTCCAAGTGTCACTATCACGAAACAAACACTGCCTTACCTTTACCGAGTAACACTAACTACTTTTAGGCTATTTGGACCTGGAGAGTTGCGTAGGAGTAGATTTAGGAATTATCTTTTCTGCCAAGCAATCTTGCAGGAAGTTTTGTCTGTTGCGAAAGCTGTGAGCAGGAAGGAGGGTGTCTATATAACACCTGCATGAAATGTCCATTATGTTGCGGTGTCCGACAGATAGTATTCATACTGGTAGAATTACCGACACAAATGCAACTAATGTGACATTTTATTGTGGCAACGTTTCGCTCTCCAGGAGCTTTATCAAGCTGTTACAAATAAGACATGGACACAGAGGGTATATATAGGCTTAGAGTGAGGTGTAATACTAGTGGTAGTAGTAGTAGTAATAATATTAGTTGTAGTAGTAGCAGTGATACAATATGGTAGAACAATCAACTTGCACATGAGTAAAAGGTTATAAAAGCTATAACTTGGGTAGCATAAAAATAGGTTAGACAAATATTTCTGTTGGAGATTGGATTAAAGAAGGTTTGCTTCAGTGTTCCTCCTCTGTAATGTGCTTGTGTAATATAGCAGGAGAGACTATGTGATGGCAGGGTTTACTGTTTTCAGGAGGATTCTTGCTAAGACTTCAGAGATGGTGAAGCTGCCTTTGTTTTGTGTAATTGTGTTAGAAACAGTGATTAATGCTGATTTAAGGCACTTGCATCTGCGGAAATTAGTTTCTTCGATCACTAATGTGGAACACAACTCGTGACGCGCCCTCACTCTGATTTCTCCCCTTTGATGCAGACTCTCTGCTGCCCATCTGTCAACCATGCCTCTACCCAGGAAAATATTTTTCCTATTCCGTGTGCCTTAATTTTCTTCAATAGCCTCTGGTGTGGAACGCTGTCAAAAGCCTTACTGAAATCCGTATACACGATATCATATTAATTACCATGATCTACTTCCTCAAATGCCTTGGTGAAAAAGGTTAGTAAATTCGTAAGGCAGGAACGCCTCTTTGTAAAACCATGCTAAGATTCATTGACCAATTTATGCTACAAATTACCTCGGCAATTATTGATTCCATAAATTTTCCCACTATGGAGGTAAAGCTTATTGGTCTATAGTTCGAAGCTAAGGACCTGTCTCCTGCTTTGTGAATAGATATTACATTTGCCATTTTTCACTTGTCTGGCACTATGCCAGTTTTTTAGTGATATGTTGAAAAGACTAGCCAAAGGCATGCTAAGTTCCTCTTTACAGTCCTTTAAAACCCTTGAAAACAGTTCACCAGGGCCTGGATATTTGTTCGGTTTTAATTTCTCTGTTTGTCTGAGGACCATGTCACTAGTTACCCTAATCGTGCATAGTTTATTATCCTGTTCTACACAATTTATTATTTCTGGAATTTCGCTAGTATCTTCCTGCGTAAAAACTGAGAGGAAATAAGAGTTAAAAAAAATCACACATTTCCTTATCATTGTCGGTGATCTGACCTAAGTTACTTTTGAGTGGGCCTATATTTTTCCTATTTTCTGTATACCTGAAAGAAACCGTTTGGGTTAGACTCGAATCCCTTGTCACTTTAGCCTCATAATCTCTTTTAATTTTTCTTATCCCATTTTTTATTTCTTTCTTTAATTGCATATATATATTTCTTAACTGCCCGTCCCCTCTTTTGATACGCCTATATATGCCTCTCTTTTGACCAATGAGATGTTTTAATGTATTGTTTATCCATTTGGGATCATTTTTGGTTGAACTAATTTCCCTACTTGGAATATAAGTTATCTGGGCAGTTAGAAATATGCTCTGAAAAGCGTCATATTGGCAACCAACACCACCTACCTGACCTATAGTCAGGTCATTCCAGTTTAGCCAACCCAGGTAATTTTTCAGTCCCATGAAATGGGCGAAACAGAAGTTTGGGACAAGAACCAAGTCAAGCAGATTGTTTCTTCTGGTTGGTTTTGTCATAAGCTGTTATGTAAAGCAATCTTGAATCATATCAAGAAAGTCACTAGACTTAAAATTTCCTGTCAAAATTTTTCCAATGAATTTATCTAAAGTTAAAATCTCCCATTAAAACATTTTCATATCTAGATACCTTACGAATTTCGTCCTATAGCAGCTCACTGCACTCCCTATCAAGATTTGGGGGCCTATATATCACACCCAGAATTAATTTGTCACGACCCTCGAGAAACTGCAGCCAAACAGATTTCGTGTCCGATGCTTCTAATCTTGTCTTATACAGCAATTTAAATTATCTCTTACATACATCACCACTCTACCTGCACATGCAAGTAATCTTAGCTCATCTTATTTCTTAGACTCCTACTTAGGTATAGTAAATCTTAAGAGAGCTAGTCACTCTCTGCCCTCTACTGTCTCTCTTTATTGATCAATTGCTTTGCCTTTACTATCAACTTTATTTTGAATATTGTCTATTAAACATATCCCTGAGGTATCTTGGTAATATCTGCTGTTTTTCAACCCTTGTACTGCAGCTTGATTGTTTTCCCACACACACCCATACCCCTATAAACTATCAGTTTAAAGTCCTAGACAAATCAGCAATGGCCACCCCTCAATCGAGTTGGCTAATGCAACCACTCCAGCCCCAGAGAGATGTACCCCATCCCTTGCATATATAAAACATTTGCCATAAAATTTGTACCATTTATCAATGAATGGGATTGCAAATTCCTTGCAGTACCTGTCTAGTCAGCAATTTACACAAGTTGCCCTAGACATCCATTCATTGCCCACTCCCCTTCTAGGCAAGATGCTACATATGATTGGGACCCCTCCCTTAGACCTAATTACATGCATGGCTGATTTGTACTTATCCAGCAGCTCTTGTCTCCTGCTCTTCCCAGTATCGTTTCCATCAGCTCTGACAGAAGAAGAGCTTATTCCCATTACCTGACATTATCCAACCTGTTGACTATGTCATCAACACCAGCTCCTGGGCAGCACACTCTCTGTCTAACGTTCCTATCTCTGTTACAAAAAGTACTGTCCATATATCTTACCTGTGAGTCACCCACAACCAGAATGTTCTTACTTTGTTTAGCAGGGAAGTTAGTGGTACCTTTAACCTCACTAACCACTGAAGTATACTCATCCTGGAGAACAGAGAATCGATTTCCTACCTTCAGGTCTTCTCTATTAAGCTTCCTTATCTTGATATTTTTACCTTTAGTAGAGACCACGTTCCACTTGAAGTGGTTGCCACTCTTCAACTCATTGTTGGTAGCCTTTTCCTCCACACCGACTCCACCCTTCTCACACTCCCAAATCCATCTAGGAGAATTTTCAGCCTCCTATTTTCCGCAACGAGTCATGGTACGTGAAGAGGTATCACAGTGGGCGCCTGTGACGAGCGGGGTCCCACAGGGGTCAGTTCTATGACCAGTGCTATTTTTGATATATGTGAACGACATGATGGAAGGAATAGACTCTGAAGTGTCCCTATTCGAGATGATGTGAAGTTGATGAGAAGAATTAAATCGGATGAGGATGAGGCAGGACTGCAAAGAGACCTGGACAGGCTGGACATGTGGTCCAGTAACTGGCTTCTCGAATTCAATCCAGCCAAATGCAAAGTCATGAAGATTGGGGAGGGGCAAAGAAGACCGCAGACAGAGAATAGGCTAGGTGGACAAAGACTTCAGACCTCACTCAGGGAGAAAGATCTTGGGGTGACCATAACACCGAGCACATCACCGGAGACACACATCAACCAAATAACTGCTGCAGCATACGGGCGCCTGGCAAACCTGAGAATAGCGTTCCGATACCTTAATAAGGAATCGTTCAAGACACTGTACACTGTGTATGTTAGGCCCATACTGGAGTATGCAGCACCAGTCTGGAACCCACACCTGGTCAAGCACGTCAAGAAGTTAGAGAAAGTACAAAGGTTTGCAACAAGGCTAGTCCCAGAGCTCAGGGGAATGTCGTACGAGGAAAGGTTGAGGGAGATCGGACTGACGACACTGGAGGACAGAAGGGCCAGGGGAGACATGATAACGACATACAAGATACTGCGGGGAATAGACAAGGTGGACAGAGATAGGATGTTCCAGAGAGGGGACACAGGGACAAGGGGTCACAACTGGAAGCTGAAGACTCAGACGAGTCACAGGGACGTTAGGAAGTATTTCTTCAGTCATAGAGTTGTCAGGAAGTGGAATAGCCTAGCAAGTGAAGTAGTGGAGGCAGGAACCATACATAGTTTTAAGAAGAGGTATGATACAGCTCAGGAAGCAGAGAGAGAGAGAGGACCTAATAGCGATCAGTGAAGAGGCGGGGCCAGGAGCTCGGACTCGACCCCCGCAACCTCAACTAGGTGATTACAACTAGGTGAGTACACACACACACACACACACACATACACACACACACATACACACACACACACACACACACACACACACACACACACACACACACACACACACACACACACACACACACACACACACACACACACACTGAAGGAGTATCAGAGGGGGTGGGGTGGGAGTGTTGAGTTGTGTGGGAGCCTGGCAGCGTCAACATTACTTGTACCGATGACGCTGGTTTCCCTAAACCTGGAGGTTTTCTCACGCCTTTGTTACAGAGGGATAAAAAGAGGGAGAGTGGTAAGAGGGAAGATAATGAGAGAGAGAGACACACACAGAGGGAGAAAGAGAGAGAGATAGAGTGCAGGGGGAGGTAGGATGATAGAGGAGGACCCTCGGCACATGATTAGATACTGACGCCGACCTATTATACGTGCGAGGGAGATCAGCAGCCAGAATGGAAGACAAGGAATGAGGGTCGCCAACCCCGGCAAGACCTAAGCCTATGTGATAGTGGTGGTGGTGGCTTTGGTGGCGGCGTTGGTGATGATGGCTATAGAGGAAAAGGTAGGGCAATATCCCTTCACTCTGTGGGAGGAGTTAGGTATGCCTGTAAGAATAATTTCCATGTATATGTTACAATTTGTGGAACCAGGACCTGCTTGCAATTCCTGATGATTCAAGAGATGTGCTTAACCATCATCACCACCATTTATTACACATCTTTGACTCTCTATTATAATTTCTGAAGCATATGGTCAGGTATTTCATATTTTTTTCTTCTTCTGATGTGCCATTTGATTATTCTTGAGCAAAGAATCTAACCTAACGTAATCCAGCTTGGGAGTTGACAGCGATTACAAGTACAGTAAAAAAAAACATGTATCGGCGGAAGTTGCAAGGACCTGCCGCGGATACCGAAACAGTCGATAGTAGTGAACCCTATATAGGTCGTTTTTCGTTTACATACATACCTATTATAAAGTTTAATTGATAAGTCACGCACAATAAGCCGAGAATTAGCACATTTTCACTGACAGGAAGCACTTCACTGCTTCTAATATGCTTTGAAGAACTGCCAGTAATGCTAGTCTTGCATTTTGAGGCCATTATTATGCAAAATTAAGTTTTTTTTTCAGGCCAGAGTAAACCGCGGATAACTGTAACAGAGGAAACAGAACCTGCGGATGTTTTTTTATTGTATTTACAAAAATTATCAGGAATTTCACGTAATTCCTGGTTTCGCACATTTACATTTACATATAGCATATAAATACATGGCACTTTATATATATATATATATATATATATATATATATATATATATATATATATATATATATATATATATATATATATATATATATATATATATACACAAAACGACCACAGTGGGAGTTGAATACAAGTGTGTGCCCTGTTGACAATATAATCAAACAAATGTAGTCTAGTCATCATGAAGGATTTTAATATCAGCTAAATTAATGTACTACAATGACTGGAAATCTAGGCTTCCGAATTTTAAGTTGTTTACGACTGCTTTCAAACGGAATTTTTTATTGAACCAACTATATGGAACAAACTGGAAATTCTCATAAATTATGTTGAGACCGGAAAAAAAAGGCTCGGAAAAGCCATCATAAATCTATACATCTTATTTCCAATAAAATATTTATAATTTCGGTGTTAGATATTGCAACTTGAAATGTTATGATACATGAATTAGCCAAAGTGAATGTTGGAAGCAGCCGCAGATGTGACACTGGATGCTGTAATACCATGCCTTCCTCGTCTATATATACTGGCTCTCTTACCTTCGTGTGTTGGTGTGTAATTAGTTAATGGTCCAAGTCAGACCGAAACGCCGTCACAGGTTTCTCCAGTGTGTGTGTTATTTGTGCATTGTTCCAGCCACGGTATTGTGCCCTTTTATTCTTTAAGATGACGTTCCAATATGAAAAGAACAATGGTAGATCGTTTTTCCTACCTCTAAAGTGCCTGTCCATCCATCCTGGCAAAAATCTAATTATCAGAAACATGAGAATTGGTTTCATTGTCTACCACCATACAATGACTGACCAGAAATCCTTGTCAGTGGTCTCATAGGAAGATAATTACTGCAATCAGTAATAGCAGATACAGTTAAAAGGCTCCTTGACAGCCATAATTTAACCTTTATAGCAATATGGTCTTACAAGGGATTATTCTTGTTTAATAAATTTACTGATTTTTTGTTAAGATATCTGAAATAGTGGATTACAGTAAAGGATACGACGTTGTATTTATAGACTTCCGTAAGGCTTTGGTAAAGGTCCACACAGAAAATTTATTAAGAAAAAGGAGGCACACGGTAATGGAGAAGAAAACCTCTTGTGGATTGAAGTATGGCTGACCAACAGCCAAGAGAAAGTTTGCATAAATGGAAAGAAAATGAGAATTTGGGGCAGGTATTTGACAAGGGCTAATATATGGATCCTTATTGTTCAAGATGAGGGACAGATGAGGGAATAAATAGTGTCGTAATAAGCTCGCTGAAAACATGAAATTACGTTTTGAGGAGAACACCAGGAAAGTTCAAGATGGTTTGCGTTGAGTTATTGTGATAAATAAGACACATGTGCAACTCTTCGGTATCTTTATTGAGGAAACGTTTCGCCACACAGTGGCTTCATCAGTCCATACAAAGGAGAAACATGAAGAACAGGAGGAGAATGAGGTAATCAGTCCCTCAACCTTGAGTCGATGTGGTAAGTCCATCAATCTTGAGTAGAATACAGCATATCTGCGGAAAAGTAACTTATATACCGTAGGCAGGAGAGGTGCAGCAGTCGTAGGTGGTGTCACATTTGTCCAATGTGGAAGTAGGTCGTGCCCAAGGGTTAGGCAAGCGAAGAATTCCCAAGTGTTAAGAACCATTCATCTACAATCCTGTCAGACACTGCAACTTCTTGGGATCTTAATACTTGAGAATTCTTCGCTTGCCTAACCCTTGGGCACGACCTACTTCCACATTGGACAAATGTGACACCACCTACGACTGCTGCACCTCTCCTGCCTACGGTATATAAGTTACTTCTCCGCAGATATGCTGTATTCTACTCAAGATTGATGGACTTACCACATCGACTCAAGGTTGAGGGACTGATTACCTCATTCTCCTCCTGTTCTTCATGTTTCTCCTTTGTATGGACTGATGAAGCCACTGTGTGGCAAAACGTTTCCTCAATAAAGATACCCAAGAGTTGCACATGTGTCTAATTTATCAACATGTCCGTTCTCTGAACCATTCATCTACAAAGTTGAGTTATTGTGTTGTCAGAAAAACGGCAGATATAGTTCACTAGGAAAATAATAAATACCCTGACTCTTATAATGTAAATTACATTGAAATCAATGAAATAAAAAAAAGACATAAATCTCTTTAACAGAAATTTGAAGCCAAAGCAATACTGAATCTGTATTTGTAGTTACACTAATGAACTTCTGAGTTTCATATCAGAAGCTGTAAACAATAATCCCAAGTGTTCCCTATAACCACATATCACTAGTAAGACATCATTTAGATGATGGCTACTTGCTTGAAGGTGAAGCTTGTCTCTATGTTCGACTTACAGCATCCTACTAACTGTGCTGCGTAATTCAATTGACCGAGGTATCTGCGAGACCTCTCTGAACTTTTGAGTCACGTGTTTATCAGACCCTACTTGTTTTTTTTTTAACTGACACTGTATTTTAAAATATTATTAAAGGATTTATTGTATTAATTTTAGTGTGAATTTTTTTTATTGAGGGGGATTACTTTTAGCTTGTGAGCAAGAGATTAACATACATACGAATGTGAAGCATTTTATTGAATGCAACACCGAAGAGAGTTTTATAAATTTTAAACACTTCCTTGTGCCAAGTTTAGAGAATGAGCATCAATGGGCTGGAAATCAAAAGAAGAAGGATGATACAGTTATTCTCACGTATCAATAATGTTCGGTTTGACAGTTGGCTAAAAGCACAAAAAGTGACAAAACTTATACTCTCTCTAAAAAAAAAATCAAAATAAAATGATTAGAGCATTCAAATGTTTACAAGCAATAAATAAAAGGAATATAATTAAAGTAATGAAGATGTCTAGGACAACTCTCACCAATGGATTCATTTTGCATAAATTCAGAATCTGAAAGCTTATTGGATAACTCATTTTAGCATTATAGTTACAGATTAACACAGCAAACAGTTGACGGTAATATTTTTCGTAGTCTTGAGAATATTTCAGACAGATACATTCGTTGATATTGTAGTGGGTATGTCGTGCCTAGCATGGGCTGACAGGCCTATATTTCTTATGTTTTATATATATATCAAGTACAAAAAATAAAACTATAATAAAAAATCAAAATAATGTGAAGAGAAACTTACAAATTAAGACTGAAAGACAAACGAGAAAGAAAAGAAGAGACGTATTTATTGATTTCGTACAGAATACTTCATCAAAATAAAGTAAGAAGGAGTAATAATGAGGGGAAGAAAGACAAGTGATGGTTGAGTAGAATTAAGAAGGATGAAATGGAATTCAATTACAGTAAAATCGAAGCAAAGATAATACAAGAAGACAAGAGTAAAACAAACTGGAAACTGGTTAATAATTTTATGTTAAGCGCTAAGCCCACTTTAGTCGTTTATCACAAGACTCGATGTAGGCTTGATCCTCCGTCTGCTGAGCGCCAGACTGACGCTCTTCCTGTCTATACTCACCTAGATGTTCTCAGAGTTGAAACATTAGACAACGTTTCGGTCTATCCCGGAAGAACCGAAACATAGGCTAATATTTCCTCTATAAATGAAGGATATTCGTGAATTGTTCCATCCACGGTAATGCGACGTTTATTCTCATCAAGATGTGCACTTATTACTCTTAGCTAAAAGAAGCGGTGGTAATACGAAACTTAGAGAAAAATAAACGCGAAAAGTGACTCTGACGAATATTTTGATTTTAAATGAGAGTTGAGATTGATATATTATTAAAGAGGACAGCGAAGAATATGTGCAAGAGTTGTTTGCTTCCCCAACTCTAGAGAATGTGTTGAGTGTGGTCGTTGTGCTGAAGTGAGATGGGACTACCACTGAGTCATATTGATTTTCCCTCCACTATCAGTATAAATCTACCAGGGCAGAGGATTTAAGTGATAATAAGGTTTAAGTTTGCAGTAATATGGTGAGTGGTGGAAGTAAGCTGTTAGCAGCCAAACCACCTTCATCCGATTACGTTTTTCAGAAGCTCTAACTAATGGTCAATCAAATGACGTCGTGTCCAGACCGTATCTTGTTAAAATTTCCACTCCGAAATCCTATTTGAATTTGCGACCGATCTCATTTGGCTGCTAATGGCTTCCAGGGCCAGCATTTTCCCAACGCGTATTTTTCCATTCTACTCTATTGGAAACACAGAAAATGCCTCCGCTCAATACTGCTGCTTGCCCGAAATTCTATGACATTTTTTTCCAAATTGCAATGCCTTTTATTATGCTCAGAACGTGGCTGTATGGTCTGTATCGAAAATAAATATAAATATATATTTGTAGTTTGTCGAGAAAAATGAAAAGAGGAAATCCAGGGGCTTGGCAACCAGCGTCCACTCCCCGGGATGGACAATCGCGTACCAATTTGTAAATTATGGGACGAAAATTCAAATGAACATTTTTTTCTCCCTCGCCTACGTGAGAGATGTCTGGAAAAAATCTTAGGTTTTTACACAGAGCGGATTTTTTTTAAGTGATTGTTTCGTAAATTATTTCTTTCACTTCAATAAATTTTTTTCATTAAATTACGGCGTAGAAAAAACTTGCTTTTGCTAATCTAAAAAAAAAAATGCGATTTTTTAAATTTTAGAAACTAGTGAAATGCTTTAAAAGCTGAACTAAATAACACGAGTTCGATCCACTTGTTCGTGGATGCATTAATATGTGCAGTGCTCGTGAAGGCTGGTATTCCAAACGGGAGTAGAATGAAATTAGTTGTGAGCTTAAGCCACGTATGTCCTCGCATCATGAAACATGGTGTTTGTAGCGCTGATGGCTCAGTGGTTAGAGAGTCGCGGATTTTGACTGACTTCTCACGAGGCGGGCTAAAATAAAACGGGTTCGATCCCCGGTTAGTCGCAGTATTTTTAATTGCTTAAAACCACATGTTCTTTGAAGAAAAGGGCACTTTCCTTTGATTAACTTTCAGAAAATTTCATACATTAGCAATATGAGGTGGAATTCAAGAGCCATTCTAGCTATTCTTGCATTCATTCTTATGCCTGCAAGACGGAAGACTTTGGAGAAGATATACAGATTCATTTCATACACCTGATCAGATGTACGATGAAAATGACTTCAAGAATTTGTCAGAAATATTGAAAATTTAGAAAAAAGCAGTGAACTCATTGAAAAATCACTGGAAGCAAGAGCCGTCCACACTCAATATACTAAGAAATAATCAGTGTGTTGAACGTGCAAAGTTGTGGAGGAGCTGTTTGTTGCCTGCGGAAACAAAAACAAACTGCAACTTGGGTTTATTCTAAGTAATAAGTAGAAATATATGTACAAACATGATAACAATGATTCTGTAAGCTGTTTTATTTGTTATTTATATTACATGCAATATGCATTCAAGTTACTCGTTTTTGTTTCTCGTTTTTTTTCATTTAGGGGCGACATTTTTTAAAAAGATATTAAAATGAAAGGTCATTTCTTTGCTTTTAGGCAAAAGTTCATCTGATTAAGGTACAGGAATATTACGTTGTAAAAAAGTTATGACCCTTAAAGAACTGAGTTCCAGACTCATCGACACCACCAGGGACCCAAGGGCAGCCACTTTCATGTTCCAGCGCCTCAGCGTGGCCATCCAGAGGGGAAATGCTTGCTGCAAACTTGGCTCACGCCCGGCTTCGGAAGAGCTGAAGGAGATTCATAATCTTTGATATATTGTACCAATGTATTCATGTTTGTGTTTTCTGTCAATGTATTCTGTCTATCAATAAAATTTCATATAGAATTTAAAATATAGGGGAAGGTAGGAGAAGAAAATACTCAAAGAGCTCCGGGGAGAACGTTGAGTTTTCCCTGAGGTACATTTATGTCTTCTCTGAGAATGAGGGTCCCCAGTAAAATTCTAGAGGTTCAACCTTTGCATTTCCTAGCTAAAGCCTAGTAAATTCATTCATAGATCTTGCTTAAGAATAAAGTTCAAACTTAAAGGCTTAAAGCCATCGTCATAGCCACCCTACCACTCACTTGTTTTTGCATTACTGTGAGCAGCTAAAGAGGATGACCAATGATCACTTCTAAGGGCAATGTATGAGAGATATTGTGCAATGTTAAATATTAGTAACAACAATGTTCAGCAGGTAATAACACCACCAGTTTTGGTGGCGTTCAGCAGGTAATAACACCACCGGTGTTGGTGATGTTCAGCAGGTAATAACACCAGCAGTGTTGGTGTTCAGCAGGTAATAACACCACCAGTGTTGGTGGTGTCCAGCAGGTAATAACACCAACAGTTTTGGTGGTGTTCAGCAGGTAATAACACCACCGGTGTTGGTGATGTTCAGCAGGTAATAACACCACCAATGTTGGTGGTGTTTAGCAGGTAATAATACCACCAGTGTTGGTGGTGTTTAGCAGGTAATAATACCACCAGTGTTGGTGGTGTTCAGCAGGTAATAACACCACCAGTGTTGGAGTTGTTCAGCAGGTAATAACACCATCAGTGTTGGTGGTGTTCAACAGGTAATACCACCAGTGTTGGTGTTCAGCAGGTAATAACACCACCACTGTTGGTGGTGTTCAGCAGGTAATAAAACCACCAGTGCTGGTGGTGTTCAGCAGGTAATAACACCACCAGTGTTGGTGGTGTTCAGCAGGTAATAAAACCACCAGTGTTGGTGGTGTTCAGCAGGTAATACCACCAGTGTTGGTGTTCAGCAGGTAATAACACCACCAGGGTTGGTGTTCAGTAGGTAATAACACCACCAGTGTTGGTGGTGTTCAGCAGGTAATAAAACCACCAGTGTTGGTGGTGTTCAGCAGGTAAATAACACCACCAGTGGTGGTGGTGGTGTTCAGCAGGTAATAACACCACCAGTGTTGGTGTTCAGCAGGTAATAAATACCCAGTGTTGGTGATGTTCAGCAGGTAAATAACACCACCAGTGTTGGTGGTGTTCAGCAGGTAATAACACCACCAGTGTTGGTGGTGTTCAGCAGGTAATACCACCAGTGTTGGTAGTGTTCAGCAGGTAATAACACCACCAGTGTTGGTGGTGTTCAGCAGGTAATAACACCACCAGTGTTGGTGGTGTTCAGCAAGTAAATAACACCACCAGTGTTGGTAGTGTTCAGCAGGTAATAACACCACCAGTGTTGGTGGTGTTCAGCAGGTAATAACACCACCAGTGTTGGTGGTGTTCAGCAAGTAAATAACACCACCAGTGTTGGTAGTGTTCAGCAGGTAATAACACCACCAGTGTTGGTGGTGTTCAGCAGGTAATAACACAACCAGTGTTGGAATTGTTCTCTCAGTAGTAGTAACCAGTTACCAGTAACCAGTGTACCAGTAGACGACTCACTACCAACCGTCTCTGCCTGAGTCACTGTCTGTATTCATATTGCCGCTGACCTCAGCAGTATTTCAAAGACCCCCACATATGGGTACTGTGGGCGGTCAGTTATACGAGAGTGAGCAAGGAGGCAGGTCACGGCTGTTTGGGCGCTTCCCACATTATCCGTAATATACGTACTTCCAGCCTACGTGAGTATTTCTTTACCCTATCCACGTGTTCGAACCCCACATGATAAATGGTAGCACCGGTGTGAGCGTGGATTTAAGTTTTTTTAAGGGTATTTCAAGACGTTAGAAGACTGTTTGTGAGTAGCCGGCGGGTCAAAAGGTGAACCGTCTCACCCACTCCAGCTACTCGCTCCCCTCACAACCTCCACCCTGTAGCCTGTTGCAGCCGTTTCAAGCTTCCTGGCTTAGTTCGTGTGCTAATTGCTTCAATCTCCGAGGGGTTGACCCGGATTTTGCAATTAAGCCAGTCAGTAAGCCAGACTGTGGAAGTGAACGCCAGTCAGCCTATCATCCAGCCTGTCTCCTGTCATCCACCTGCTCCTCCGTGCTGTGTGCATCGTTACACGTCTTCCAGTCAGCCATTCTCGTGGGTTAAGCCAGTCAGCCAACCCAGCTTCTAACCCAGCTGAGAGAGAGAAGTAAGCCACGCAAGTTCCTCTGGAAGTTCCTCTGAAGTATTGTTTCATATATCGCTTTGTGCTCCCAGTTGGAGGCCAGTTGGATGCTAAGAGTGGTCTTCACCATCCCTGTGGCATAGTGGCTTATCAGCCACCTTCGTGGGTAGTGAGTGGAGTGCGCACCAGAGCGCCAGCGAGAGTCACCACCTCACCCACCGCTATACACTCTCCCTTCACCCACCCACCACCAGCCACCCACCTCATCTACCTGTGGTTGTTTGCACCCTTGTACCGGGTCCTAGAACTGTTTTGGCTCACGTAATTGGTCAAGAGATTGTTGCTGAGCGCCAACGATAAAGCCAATTATGTGAGTTCACCGAGAAAGCGCATTTCTTCCGACGACAGTGTGAGTGTATGTGGAGTCATCACCGCGCAGGACAACCTTCCTCATCACCAGTCATCCCGTCTACTCCTCCAGACTTCTGTGATAATTTTCTGTTTAGAGACATTTTTCTTGCATTTAAAGACATTTGCGTGTGTGAGACATTTATAGTGAATTTCTTGTGTACTCTAAACCTTGTGTTTTCAGTGTAGACTCAGTGTTTCTTTGACTCGTTATTTTTGCAATATTTTTCAGTGTTATTCGCTCATCTCATATTTTTTTATGTGTTTCTTTTTTTTGCTACTCTCTGTCTGTAGTAAGTATTATTGTGTAGTGTACCAGTCAGTCACTCTGTGTGAAGTGATTCATTCATTTTTTTTGTATTCTTTCAGCATTGTATTCTCCAGTAATTGTCATTGTATTTCATGCAGTGATATTCACCCCAGTATACCAAATTATCCATTTATTTCTATGTGTACCTTTCGTATGCCAGCAGTGTCTCATTCCTCTAATTTTTTCGCAGACTTGTGTACCATTATTTTTGCCAGCAAATTTTTGTCGTATCAGTCACAGCAAGATTTTGTTGTAAGAATATACTAAGATAATGAATACGTGATTAAGTGTTGTGTGCCCCGCCACTTGTAAGTGTTGTGTGCCCCACCACTTGTAAGTGTTACACTTGCCTCACCACTTGTAAGTGTTACACTTCCCGTTTTGTTCCTTGTTTTAATTTTTATTCATACTTTTTCATATTTCTTTGAACAAATTCACTCTTGATGTAATTTCAATTACTTTTAACGTAAAGTGTTTTCTTTACTCTGAGTAAATTGTTTTGTCTAATTTATGATTAAGAGTTAAAGTGTTCAATCAGTTTTTCTTCATATTTTTATTTATTATTTAACCTGAGTTTTCCCAGTGAGACTTTATTACTGCAGTGAATTATTTTTGTTGCACTTGTTCTGCAGTGAATTATTTTTGTTGCACTTGTTCTGCAGTGAATTATTTTTGTTGCACTTGTTCTGCAGTGAATTATTTTCTTTTATTTGATAATTTTTATGCTTTATTATTCTCAGTTCCTTATTGCATCTTGTTTTTCATTTTATTAATTTTCCTGATGTTGTCTTTGCATTATATTTTAATTTTGTTTATACATTCTTAGAAAATATTTAAATTTCCCAGTTAACAAATTAGTGATTTTATTTTCTACTTTTTACATTGATTTAAAATTTTATTAGTTAATTTCTTTATTAGCAAGAGTAAAGACAGCTCATTTTGCATTTAATTCAGTCTCCAGTAATATTTTTACTTGTATATTTCAATGTAATTTTTTTTTTCTTGGCCAATAGTCCTTTACATTGAGTTGTCCTTCCTCTTGCAGTGTATCTTAGACATTTTTTTTATTACTTCTGCAGAATTAGTTGCATCTCTTTTATTTCAATTTTAGCATTTTGTATCATTTTTATTGTTCATTATTTTTGCCTTATTTGTTCTCGTGCAATTTCCTTGCCATTATGTCTCACATGCCGTCAAGTGATACTTTAGTGAATGTCGACACTCAGACCTCTCAGGCTACTGTTGCCCCTGTCATCAGTCCTCACAATTCCTTAGCGACTGACAGACCGACCCAGACACCGAGATACTATAGTTATACTCGTGATTCCCTTGATGCGTTACCTTTATTCAATGGCCATGTACATAGTCTTGAAGCATGGTTTGCGGCCATTCGTTCTCGTGCTGGTGCTCTAGTTGAAGGTCCTCCTTCAGAGGAAAGTCTTATCAGACTTGCTAAAGAAGCTCTTCATCGATCCCCTGCTGCTGTTCACGTTGTTGATCTCCTTGATATGCGTGACTTCAGGAATCTTACTAAGTGGTCACAATATGAGGAACTGATTCGTTCTTTCCTTGTCCCAGTAAAAACAGCTGATCCATATGTCGTTCTTAGGGAACTAGTGAATGCTACACCCATGAGTAATGAATCGTTGAGTGCATTTGCTGTTAGATTAGACAAACTTTTATCATCATTTATCAATGCTGTCCAGTCATCAGCTTTTCTCCCTGAAGAGGCTAAACCATTTACAGAATCGCTTGCTAAAATAGCAGCTTTTGGAGCAATCAAAGAACTAATGCCGCCTGCTTCTGTGTGTGCTTATGAGGCTCATCCTCCAACTGTGACGATGGAACCACTTACAGCCTTAAATCATGTACGTTCCTTGTGCCCCCAGGGTACTTTCCCATGTATCAAAAGTAATTTCACACATATGCCTCAGTCTGCACCACCTCTTGTTTGCGCCACAGAGACAAATCGTGGTCGTCAACCATCTCAGCGATCACCAAGAACCAGTGTACAGAGTCGTTATAAACCTCGTAGTATTCATAGTACATTCAGTAACCATAGTCGGCGGACTTGTTACAACTGTGGTTTCCGTGGCCATATTGCAATTAATTGTCCTGATAGTTACCCTAAGAGACGTCGTACTGATGATGAGTACCCAGATCTTCCCTACTGTACTTATCATAGAATACATGGACATGACACATCTGAGTGCAATGCTCTCTATAACCTTCAGTACTCTAGGTCTTTCCGTGGCCGTTCCAACCGCAGAACCCGTAGAGGAAACAGACGTCGTGGTTCTCAAACTAACCAGAACCAGGTTCATTCTTCCAATTCGGGGGAATTCGAGCGCCCCAGTCAAACCGTCCCATGGTGACAGTAGGTGATAATGAGTACACCATCCCCGTTCACAATTCCTTTGAAGCCTTAAGCAGTCTCGAGAATGACAATCCTGCTGATGATGTTGCTTCACATGTCTCTGACGTAGATGATTTTGGGGATGAAGTAGAACAAGTCTTTTCTGATGACAATCCACCTTTTTGTTTGCACATAACTTCCAATGCAACCATAGGCCCTATAGTGCAAGCATCTGTTCATAATGCGCCCGTTCATTTGTTCATGGACTCTGGTGCGCAAGTCAATATTATTAGGTCTAGTTTGTTTAAGGATAAGCAGTTACGACATGTCCTTCTCGTAGAACCGACTCATGTGTCCTCCCTTAGTGGAGTAGCTGGTTCTCACCTGCGTGTCCGAGGTCGGACTTCCCTAACCTTTTCTATCCAAGGTAGAGACTTCACTGCTTCCTTCCTTGTTGTCGACCAGATTACTTTCCCTGGTGACCTTCTACTGGGCTTTGCTTCCATGCGAGACTTACGCATTGTGCTCGACCCTTATCGATGGCATGCCCAAATTGATGACTTGATCGTACCATTTTGGGGTTACCAGCTTGGATCCGAGATCTGCCATACTGCCGCAGAGTATGACACTCGAATTAAGTCCTTACAGGCCAGTGCATTTTCCAGTAGCGTACCCAAGCGGTCAGGCACTGATGATCCTGTCACTTCTGTCTGTGTTCCTGCAACTTCAGACTTGCAAGATAGTGTCCAGTTACCTCAAGTGTCCGAGGACGCTCTGACTACCTTGAGTGCTGAGCCTATCCCTGCAATGTCTGCTAGTTCAAGTAGTAGTTTCTCCACAGGGGACGCCTTGTCGGAAAACAATTACTTGCAACTAGTAATGCCATCTCTTGTTGATGTCACATGCCGTCTGCAGAAAGACGTTTCTGTCGCAGCTAGTGCCCTCACTAGAGTGTCTGTTGTTGTTCCTAGTGTTCCAGATGGTGATAACGTCCTAGTTGACAGTGATTCCTGCAAAGTAAAAGGTCTATTTGTTGAACCATCCTTACATGTTGTAAGAGATAGTAAGATCCATTTCTTCCTGGCCAACACTTCTGGTCACAGTGTTCGCCTCAGAGCAAATACCAATCTTGTTGACCTTGTTCACTATCCTTACCCTGTTCAGGTAGAGGATGAGTTGTCACCTGACCAGTGGGTCGGTGCTATTTCTGCCGGGGAGACCTCATCCACTTCACTGGATCAATCTGTTCCACCAGTTGAGGAGAAAGACTTAGCTCCCACTGACTTCCCAGATGAAGTCAAACGTTTGTTGACTCTGTTGAACAAACGTCGTAAAGCCATTGCCTTACCAGGTGAGAAGATGGGTATAACGAACTTATTGTCCCATCGTATTCCACTTGAACCTGGTACTAGACCTATCTACATACCTGCGTACAGAATGCCTCATTCACAAGTTGCTGTCGCAGAAGAATTGATCAATCAAATGCTTGATGATGGAGTTATTGCACCTAGCAATTCACCTTGGAATGCACCCTTGATCCTAGTACCTAAGAAGGATGGTACTTGGCGCCCAGTGATTGACTTTAGGAAGTTAAATGCGAAAACTATTCCAGATCGCTTCCCACTTCCTGTACTGGGTGATCTTTTACGTAACATCGGAGATAACAAAGTCTTTTCAACCCTGGATTTGTTACAAGGGTTTTGGCAAGTCCCTCTTCACGAGGACAGCCAAGAGCTAACTGCATTCTCCACTCCTACAGGTCATTATCACTTCCTCCGTATGGCGTTTGGATTACGATCCTCCCCTATCACGTTCTCAAGGCTCATGACTAATATCTTTAGAGGTCTCATAGGTAATGCACTTATGGTGTACTTAGATGACGTAATCGTCATGTCTAAAGACGTGGATACACACTTGAAAAGACTTGATGTAGTACTTGGTAAGCTTGAAGAAGCCAATTTAAAGATCAAACTGTCTAAATGTCAATTTTTCAGATCAGAAATTAAGTTTCTTGGTCACGTAGTCACTCCTAGAGGGGTTACGACTGACCAAAGTAAAGTAACTGCAGTACTAAATTTTCCAACACCCAAAACTGCTGATGCCGTAAGATCCTTTGTGGGCTTAGCAGGTTTTTATAGATCTTTCATTGCCAATTTTTCTTCCATAGCTGCTCCTCTAACTGAGTTGCTTAAGAAAGATGCTCCTTTTGTTTGGACCTTCCGTCAAGAAAGAGCATTCCAAACTCTAAAAGAAAAGCTAACATCTGCTCCAATTTTGAAATTTCCAGATTTTTCTAAGCCCTTCTATCTGACAACTGATGCTAGTTCAATTGGCATAGGTGCCGTACTAGCTCAGAAGACCGATGGCAAGTACAACGCAGTTGCATTTGCTAGCCGAGTCCTTACAAAGGCTGAACGTAATTATACAGTAACTGAGCAAGAAGCTTTAGCAATAGTATGGTCTTTAAAGCACTTCCGAGACATTATTTATCAGTACTCTGTTCATGTCTTGACAGACCATGTTCCACTGATACCTTTATTCCAGAACAAACAACCTACTGGAAGGTTAGCCAGATGGACCTTGACTATCCAAGAGTTCAATCCCACCTTTGAGCATTTACCTGGCAAGTCAAATGTAGTCGCAGATGCCTTATCGCGACATGTTAGTATAGTAACTGCAGACCCTCCATTTAGTGCTGAAGATGTAAAGAATGCTCAACGAACAGATCCCATGTGGTCTGGTGTGATTCGATTCCTGCTCCAGGAAGATCTTATTCTGACTGTGAAGCCACCAGCACCCATCAGTGACTTTGTCATGAACCAAGAATTACTGTATCGAACAGCCGAGTTGGGTACTCCTAGCAGAAGAGTATACCAGTTAGTAATTCCACAGTCACTAGTGAATGTAGCCTTACAGCTAGTTCACGATGTACCAGGTGTTGCACACCCTGGTATGGATCGTTCAGTAAAACAAGCCAGATTGAAATACTTTTGGCCTCGTATGGCAACTGATATTTCTGAGTATGTTAAGAAATGTAGTGTCTGCATGCAACATAAAGGTAATGCTAATGGTCCTAATCCAATCCAAGTGTATCCAACTACTAGCGAACCGTGGGAAAGAGTTGCGCTAGATTTGTTAACTAATTTCCAATGTTCCCTCCAAGGCAACAAACATCTGTGTGTTATGGTAGACCATTTCACCAGATATTGTGAGTTAGTTCCTATTGCAGATAAGACTGCCGAGACAGTAGCTAAAGTGTTTAAAGAACGCATTATCTGCAGGCATACCACCCCTAAGTCCCTAGTAACAGATAATGGAGGTGAATTCTGTAATGAGATTCTTGAAAATTTGTGCACCTTGTACAAGATCTCTAAATCCACCATTGTTCCTCATCATCCTGCCAGCAATGGGTTAGCGGAACGAACCAATAAGAAAGTACTTGATGTCTTGAGAGCCACTATCAATCCCAACAGTGAAACTTGGGATGAAGTTATACCTGATGTGCAGTGTGCTATAAATTCTGCTTACAATGTTTCTATAGGTGACACTCCACATTATGCATTGTACGGTGTAGATAAACGTTTGCCTTATGAGTTGTTATATTCTAATCCGAAACCAAATTACAACCCTGATGATTTCATAGCAACTCGTACCAGCTTAGCTCAAAGTGTTTTTAGAAGAATCCGTGAAACACTTCATAAATCAACAGCAGAATTTACAAGAGTCGCAAACACTCGAGCAAAGCCATCCAAAATCAAAGTAGGTTCGAGAGTTATGCTGATTAACTTTAACAAAACGTCTGCAATGCCAAAGCTTGATCAAAAGTTTGTTGGTCCTTATCGAGTAGTTGAACATATCACTGGTAATAAGTATAAGGTTAGAGAGATTAGTACTGGTCAGTATAAAGAATCGCATTTAGATCATATGAAGTTAGTATGTGATGATAATGATGTTCCAACCCAGACTAATGTGACAGACTCTGACAATCTTCCTGATCCTGTACTCTCTTCCTCTGATACTCAGTCAGACGATCAACCTGAATGTCGTTATTCCCTACGTACACGACAGGTATTGAGAAATCCTCAAGTATCATTTGTAACTTCCAATTCAGATTTGCCTCAAATACAGCATGAGTTAGCCAATGCAACAGAGTTTGATCCTCCCAGAGATGACACTCATTCTGCATATGTCAATCTTACCCTAGCAGAGTTGGGGTTAAATGTAAATAACCTGTATAGATGAATAATTACAGTATCAACTTATCAGTATTCAAGAATTTTTTTTTGTGTTCATGTTCTCTCCGCATTCTGAGAGTTAACAGTCTAGATTTGAGTGCACCGAATCTGCCTTTCTGTTAAACACTATTTCTTTGTATATATTCTTCCTCAGAATCCGTAGATCACATGAATACAATTCGATCGATCAAATTTTTTTTTATCACTTGTAATCTCAACGTTGAGTTTCATTCAATGAGTTTCATTCGATGAGTTGTGCTATATTATACCTTGTATTGCATTACAGTTTCAGTTACATAAGCTTCCATTCCAATGTTCTACTTATGTATGTTATAATGTTCAATTGTTGTGTACTTTGACATTGTATAGAATCAGCCCAAGCCATACACCTGCCATCTCTAGTTTGTATTAGTTGTATGTCGGGACGACATACGTTAGCGTCGCCGAGCTCTCAGTAGTAGTAACCAGTTACCAGTAACCAGTGTACCAGTAGATGACTCACTACCAACCGTCTCTGCCTGAGTCACTGTCTGTATTCATATTGTGCTGACCACAGCAGTATTCAAAGACCCCCTCACATATGGGTACTGTGGGCGGTCAGTTATACAGAGAGAGCAGGGAAGGCAGGTCATGGCTGTTTGGGCGCTCGCCACATTATCCGTAATTATACGTACTTCCAGCCTACGTATTTCTTTACCCTATCCACGTGTTCGAACCCCACATGATAGTTCAGCAGGTAATAACACCACCAGTGTTGGTGGTGTTCAGCAGGTAATAACACCACCAGTGTTGGTGGTGTTCAGCAGGTAATAACACCACCAGTGTTGGTAGTGTTCAGCAGGTAATAACACCACCAGTGTTGGTGGTGTTCAGCAGGTAATAACACAACCAGTGTTGGTGGTGTTCAGCAGGTAATAACACCACCAGTGTTGGTGGTGTTCAGCAAGTAAATAACACCACCAGTGTTGGTGGTGTTCAGCAGGTAATAACACCACCAGTGTTGGTAGTGTTCAGCAGGTAATACTACCACCAGTGTTGGTAGTGTTCAGCAGGTAATACTACCACCAGTGTTGGTAGTGTTCAGCAGGTAATATTACCACCAGTGTTGGTGGTGTTCAGCAGGTAATAACACCACCAGTGTTGGAGTTGTTCAGCAGGTAATAACACCACCAGTGTTGGTGGTGTTCAGCAGGTAATAACACCACCAGTGTTGGTGGTGTTCAGCAAGTAAATAACACCACCAGTGTTGGTGGTGTTCAGCAGGTAATAACACCACCAGTGTTGGTGGTGTTCAGCAAGTAAATAACACCACCAGTGTTGGTGGTGTTCAGCAGGTAATAACACCACCAGTGTTGGTAGTGTTCAGCAGGTAATACTACCACCAGTGTTGGTAGTGTTCAGCAGGTAATACTACCACCAGTGTTGGTGGTGTTCAGCAGGTAATAACACCACCAGTGTTGGTAGTGTTCAACAGGTAATACTACCACCAGTGTTGGTAGTGTTCAGCAGGTAATACTACCACCAGTGTTGGTAGTGTTCAGCAGGTAATACTGCCACCAGTGTTGGTAGTGTTCAGCAGGTAATACTACCACCAGTGTTGGTAGTGTTCAGCAGGTAATACTACCACCAGTGTTGGTGGTGTTCAGCAGGTAATACTACCACCAGTGTTGGTGGTGTTCAGCAGGTAATACTACCACCAGTGTTGGTAGTGTTCAGCAGGTAATACTACCACCAGTGTTGGTAGTGTTCAGCAGGTAATACTGCCACCAGTGTTGGTAGTGTTCAGCAGGTAATACTACCACCAGTGTTGGTAGTGTTCAGCAGGTAATACTACCACCAGTGTTGGTGGTGTTCAGCAGGTAATAACACCACCAGTGTTGGTAGTGTTCAGCAGGTAATACTACCACCAGTGTTGGTAGTGTTCAGCAGGTAATACTACCACCAGTGTTGGTGGTGTTCAGCAGGTAATACTACCACTAGTGTTGGTAGTGTTCAGCAGGTAATACTACCACCAGTGTTGGTGGTGTTCAGCAGGTAATACTACCACTAGTGTTGGTGGTGTTCAGCAGGTAATACTACCACTAGTGTTGGTGCTAACAAAGAACTTGCTAAGGTTTTAAAATGTTCAATAAAGCACTAACAGTGTGTACAATAGAAGACCATCAGGCCAGGGCTTACCCATAATGAAGGTGGAAGATTGGCTGGAGGAGAAGGAAGGGGGATGAGGGGGAGAGAGAGTAGGGAGGAAGGGATGGAGAGAGAGGCCAGGGAGGAAGGGATGGGGAGAGGTCAGGGAGGAAAGGATGGATGGAGGTCAGGGAGGAAGGGATTGAGACATGTCAGGGAGGAAGGGATGGAGAGAAGTCAGGGAGGGTGAGAGTGAAAAGTGGAATGGAAGAATGGAAGAGGAGAGTGGTAGTGAGGAATAGGATGGTCGTGGCAGACAAAGATAACATGACTCACATCCGTAAGTACCAGATGGATGTGGATAGAAATGATGGAGGAGTGAAAGGAGGTGACAAAAGGATGACTAGACAAGGAACAAAAATCTTAATTAGTAAATTATGAGAGGAATAGAGGAGGAGCCGGAGGAGGAGGAGCAGGATGAAGAGTAGGAGGAGGAGCAGGAGGAGAAGCAGGAGGAGGAGGAGCAGGAGGAGGAGTAGGAGGAGGAGGAGCAGGAGGAGGAGAAGCAGGAGGAGGAGCAGGAGGAGGAGCAGGAGGAGGAGAAGGAGCAGGAGGAGGAGAAGGAGGAGCAGCAGCAGGAGGAGGAGCCGGAGGAGGAGGAGCAGCAGCAGCAGCAGCAGGAGGAGGAGCCGGAGGAGGAGGAGGAGCAGGAGCAGGAGGAGGAGGAAGGGGAGAAGATAAGTGGAGGGAATCTGAGAAAATGAGACATGAGGATAATGCAAATCAAGTGAGAAAAATAATGATGAAGAATGGAGAAACAGACTGAAGGAAAAGACGGGACAAGATCAAGAGGAGAGAGATAGAGTGAAGGAGACAATGAATATACAGGGAGAGGGAAGGTGAGGGAGAGTATGGTATAGCTGGATCCTGTACCTTCCCTCCCTTACCTCATCCATCCCTACTTCACTCGCTCACCCCCTCCTTCACTCTCTCACCTCCTCCTTCACTCTCTCACCCCCTCCTTCACTCCCTCACCCCCTCCTTCACTCCCTCACCCCCTCCTTCACTCCCTCACCCCCTCCTTCACTCCTTCACCCCCTCCTTCACTCTCTCACCTCCTCCTTCACTCTCTCACCCCCTCCTTCACTCTCTCACCTCCTCCTTCACTCCCTCACCCCCTCCTTGACTCCCTCACCCCCTCCTTCACTCCCTCACCCCTCCTTCACCTCCCTCACCCCCTCCTTCACTCTCTCACCACCTCCTTCACTCCCTCACCCCCTCCTTCACTCCATCACCCCCTCCTTCTTTCCCTCACCCCCTCCTTCACCTCCCTTACCCCCTCCTTCACCTCCCTCACCCAATCCTTCACTCCCTCACCCCCTCCTTCACTCCCTCACCCCCTCCTTCACTGCCTCACTCCTTCCTTCACTCCCTCACCCCGTCCTTCACCTCCCTTACCCCCTCCTTCACCTCCCTCACCCAATCCTTCACTCCCTCACCTCCCCTCCTTCACTCCCTCACTCCCCTCCTTCACTCCCTCACCCCCTCCTTCACTCCCTCCTTCACTCCCTCACCCCCTTCCTTCACTCCCTTACTCCCTCCTTCACCTCCCTTACCCCTCCTTCACCCAATCCTTCACTCCCTTACCCCCTCCTTCACTCCCTCACCCCGTCCTTCACCTCCCTTACCCCCTCCTTCACCTCCCTCACCCAATCCTTCACCCTCACCCCCTCCTTCACTCCCTCACCCTCCTTCACTCCCTCACCCCTCCTTTACTCCCCTCTCCTCCTTTACTCCCTCACCCTCCTTCACTCCCTCACCCCTCCTTCTTTCCCCTACCCCTTCCCCTTCAACACCTCCCTCACCCCCTCCTTCCTTTCCCTCACCCCCTCCTTCACCTCACCCCTCCTTCACCCCTCACACCTCCTTCACCTCCCTCACCCCTCCTTCACCTCCTCACCCCTCCTTCTTTACCTCACACCCTCCTTCACTCCCTCACCCCCTCCTTCACCTCCCTCACCCCTCCTTTGCTCCCTTACCCCCTCCTTTACCCCTCCCTCACCCCCTCCTTCACCCTCACCCTCCTTCACCCCTCCTTTACTCCTACCCCCTTTACTCCCCTACCTTCACTCCTCACCTTCACTCCCTTCACCCCTTCTTCACTCCATCACCCTCCTTCTTTCCCTCACCCTCCTTCACCTTCCTCACCCTCCTTCTTTCCCTCACCCCTCCTTCACTCCCCTCCCCACCTTCAATCCTCACCCCTTCCTTCATTCCTTCACCCCTCCTTCACTCCCTCACCCCTCCTTCACCTCCTCACCCTCCTTCACTCCCTCACCCTCCCTTCCACCACCCCACCCCACCCTTCACCTCCCTCACCCCCTCCTTCACTTCCTTCACCCCTCCTTCACTCCCTCACCCTGTCCTTCACCTCCCTTACTCCTCCTTCACCTCCTCACCCAATCCTTCACTCCCCCACCTCCCTCCTTACCCCCTCACCCCCTCCTTCACTCCCTCACCCCCTCCTTCACTCCCTCCTTCACTCCCTCACCCTGAACATTAAAATGGTATAAAATACCGACAGGTTGTTAGGTAAGACACATATGCAACAGTTAGGTATCTTTATTATGAAATGCTTGCCTACACAGCATTCTCATCATACCAGAAAGTTGATGAAGCAGAAGAAGATCTTGAAGACGATGTAATCAGTCCATCACCTAAAGTTTGATTTGTCAGTCAGTCTGGAGAAGCATTGTTCAGCATGAAACAATATGATTCAATATTGCTTTCATACCATGGAACAAAGTCTCCAGACTGAGGACTGACCACCCTCAAAACTTTTAGGGTGATGGACTGATTACATGTCTTCAAGGCATCTTCTGCTTCATCAACTTTTCTGTACTTGACTGGAAGAAGTACTGTAGGCGAAATGTTTCATAACAAAGATACCTAACTGTTGCATATGTGTCTTATTTAACCTCCCCACTCCTTCACTCCCTTACCTCCTTCACCTCCCACCCTCCTTCACCCAACCCTCTTCACCTACCCCCTCCTTCACCCCTCACCCCGTCCTTCACCTCCCTTACCCCCTCCTTCACCTCCCCACCAACTCTTCACCTCCTCACTCCCTTCACCTCCCTTCACCCCTCCTCACCCTCCTTTACTCCCTCTCCTCCTTTCCCTCCCCTCCTTCACTCCCTCACCCCCTCCTTCCTCCCCTCACCCCTTCCTTCACCTCCCCCACCCCCTCCTTCATTCCTCACCCCCTCCTTCACTTCCTCACCCCACCTTCCACCTCCTCACCTCACCCCTCCTTCACCTCCTCACCCCCTCCTTCACTTCACCTCCCCTTCCACCCCCTCACACCTCACACCTCCTCCTCCTTCACCCTCCCTTACTCCCTACCTCCTTTACTCCCTTACCCCCTCCCTTACTCCTCACCCCCTCCTTCTACTCCCTCCCCCACCCTTCCCTTCCCCCTACCCCCTCCTTCATCCTTTACTCCTCCCCTCCTTTACTCCTCACCCCTCCTTCCACTCCCTCACCCTCCTTCCCCTTCACCCCCTTCTTCCACTCCCATCACCCCTCCTTCTTTCCCTCACCCCTCCTTCACCTTCTACCCCTCCTTCTTTCCCTCACCCCCTCCTTCATCCCTCACCCCTCCTTCTCCTCCCACCCTTCCTTCATTCCCTCACCCTCCTTCACTCCCTCACCCCCTCCTTCCTCCTCACCCCACCTTCACTCCCTCACCCCCTCCTTCACCACCCTCACCCCTCCTTCACTCCCTCACCCCTCCTTTCCACCTCCCCCACCCCTCCTTCACCTCCCTCACCCCTCCTTCCACTCCCTCACCCCTTCCTTCACCTCCTCACCCCTCCTTCACTCCTCACCCCTCCTTCACACCCTCACCCCCTCCTTCACCTCACCTCACCCCACCCTCCTCACCACCCTCACCTCCCTCCTTCACCCTCACCCTCCTTCACCACCCTCACCCCTCCTTCCTCCCCTACCCTCCTTCACCACACCTCCCTTCACTCCTCACCCCCTCCTTCACCTCCTCACCTTCCACACTCCCTCACCCCTCCTTCAACCCTCACCCCTCCCTTCACCTCCCCACCCCACCTTCATCCCTCCTCACCCCTCCTTCCACCCTCACCCCTCCTTCACACCTCACCCCCTCCTTCACTCCCTCACCCCTCCTTCACCACCCTCCCCCTCACCTCCCTCACCCTCCTTCCACCACCTCACCCCCTCCTTCACTCTGCACCTCACCCCTCCTTCACCCCCTCCTCACCTCCCTCACCCCTCCTTCCCACACCCCTCCTTCACCACCCTCACCTCCCTGTCTCACCACATTTGTCACAATAGTGTCAAGATTTTTGTCTCTCTTTCATCTTATCTCTCTTATTTCTCTCTTCTTCCTCTCTCATCTCTCTGCCTACTTCTTAATTCTCTCTCTCTCTCTCTCTCTCTCTCTCTCTCTCTCTCTCTCTCTCTCTCTCTCTCACTCTCTCTTCTCTGCCTCATGCTCATCTCTCCTTCTCTCATCGCTGTCTCCCTCTCATCTCTCATTTTAATGTCTCTTCTCCAGTGTCTCTTCTGTATAATTATTCTCTGTTTATTTAATTTCAACGTTTTGAGAAACAAATATTGTGATTGTTTCTCAGCTTTTTCAGTCTTCTTCCCCCTTCCTTGCTACTTTCTCTTCCCATCCCTCGCTACTTTCTCTTTCCCCTCCCTCTATACTTTCTCTTTCCCCTCCCTCGCTACTTTCTCTTTCCCCTCTCTCGCTACTTTCTCTTTCCCCCTCTCGCTACTTTCTCTTTCTTTTCTCTTGCTACTTTCTCTTTCCCCTCCCTCGCTACTTATCTTCCCCTCCCTCGATACTTTATCTTCCCCTCCCTCGCTACTTTCTCTTCCTCCCTTGCTCTTTCTTTCCTCGCTCTTTCCTCCTCCCTTGCTACTTTCTTTCCTTCCCTCCCGCTACTTCTTCCCTCCTCGCTACTTTCTTTCTTTCCTCCTCGCTACTTATCTTCCCCTCCCTCGATACTTTATCTTCCCCTCCCTCACTACTTTCTCTTCCCCTCCCTTGCTACTTTCTCTTTTCCCTCCCTCGCTACTTTCTCTTTCCCCTCCCTCGCTTCCTTCTCTTTCCTCTCCATCGCTACTTCCTCTTCCCCTCCCTTGCTACTTCTTCTTCCCCTCCCTCACTACTTTCTCTTCCTTCTCCCTCGCTACTTTCTCTTACCCACACTCGCTACTTACTCTTCCCCACCCTCGCTACTTTATCTTCCCCTCCCTCGATACTTTCTCTTCCCCTGCCTCGCTACTTTCTCTTCCCCCTAGCTACTTTCTCTTCCCCTCCCTTGCTACTTTCTCTTCCCTTCCCTCTATACTTTCTCTTCCCCTCTCTCGCTATTTTCTCTTCCACCCTAGCTAATTTCTCTTCCCCTCCTTTGTTACTTTCTCTTCCCCTCCCTCGCTACTTTCTCTTCCCCTTCCTTGCTACTTTCTCTTCCCCTCCCTCGCTACTTTCTCTTTCCCTCCCTCGATACGTTTTCTTCCCCTGCCCCCACTTTCTTTCCTCCTTTGCTACTTTCTTCCCCTCCTCGCATTCTTTCTTCCTCCTATCGCGTTTTCCCCTGCCTCGCTACTTTCTTCCTCCCCAGCTACTCTTTCTTCCCTTCCCTCCGCTACTTTCTTTCCCTTCCTGCACATTCCTCCTACTATTTCCTCTTCCCTTCCCTCGCTATTTCTTCTATCCTCGAACTTAGTATCAGTTTCCTCTTCTTCCTTCACATATCCCTTTTCCCTAATACTGACCTATTTCAACTTCGTCTTCCTCCTCTTCCTCCTTCTCCCCCTCTTCTTCCTCCCCCTCTTCCTCATCCTCCTCCTCGTCCTCCTCCTCTTCGCAGTCTCCAGAACCTCGTCCACAATCTTCTTACAATTTACATCAACATTTTATAGTAACTGAAGACTGAGAGCTACATCCGCCTACATCCCGGGAGGCAGCATGAGCCAAACTCCCATGTTTCTTCCCAGCGACATTCGACCTTGGAGTTATGCTAATATGTCACTTTCTTACTCACTAAAACCTCGAAATTTACGGGTGAAATCGCCTTGGGAGTTTTCTAGGCTTAATTGGAAATTTAATAGTGTCCGAGGACCATAGTCGCTTAATAGCGGCCCCGAGGTGGGTGTTCCCATTTTCTGTTTCCTAGTTTTACCATTTTCTACTCTGAGTTTCCATTTCGGCGTTGTAGCTATGGCAACGTTGGGGGGCGCCGAGCCCTCTCCCCCCCCCCGCCGCTGCGATCGCTTGACTTATTCTGGCCTTTTGTTGGCAAGAGGTGAATGCTATATATGTTTTATACGATTTAGGAAATAGCGTTTTCGGCGAGGTGAAAGTGTTGGCGCCGTGGGCCAAAAGGGGACATTCTGCGAGGGAGGAAATTTGTGTTTGCACTCGACGACACTTCAAGAACCAATGAAACATGTCGTTGTGGATTGGGTTCAGCGTGTGGCCAACACTTATTACTGACTGTGGTCATTTTGCGGTTGTGTGACAAGAAATGTTCCCTTACCATCCCCCCTCATTTGAATTAATGCATGGCGATTATTCTCATGATCATTGTTCTGCCTTATTCCTCTCATCGTCCAAGCTAGAAATTCTCTTCTTCATTCATCATCGTCCAGGTTTAAACTCCTTTCTTTGTCTGTTATTATCCAGGTTAACATTTTTCTTCGTGACTCGCGAAATCGTAATAACACGACTACAAACAAACCAGGGTACGGGTGGGAATCGAACTCACGGCGAATGAGTCGTGAAACTCCAGGCCAGTGCGTAAGCCACTGGGCCATGCTAACCTCACCATGGTGTATAAATATACCTAGTTGAATGAATCTCATTGTAGCGAGCTGGCCCAGTAGCTTACACACTAGCTTGGAGTTTTACGACTCCCTTTGCCATGAGTTCGATCCCCACCCATACCGTGGTTTGATTGTTTCTTCGTCTTCATCGTCCAGGATAAAACCCCTTTTCTTCGTGTCATCATTCTGGTTAAGACCTTTTTCTTCGTCATCGTCCAGGCTAAACGTTCTTTATTCTTTATGAATTTTCTCAAATTTTCATCCTACACGTTAGAATTCTTTTCTTCGTATGTCCTCGTCTCATACACAGCCACGTTTTTCCAATGGCTATCTGCAACATCCATCATAAAGTTTCTCTCACAGAGCAATGTTTATACTACACAGAGAGTACCAGAAACTCTCTCCTCAATATTCTCACCTCCCAACGCCTCCACATCAGCTCTCTTACCCAACTACTTAATGTCCAACCAAACTTACTTACCTTATCTCATAACAGGTGTAAGTTTGATTGTGCATTACCTGGCTGTTGCCTGATTCACTCCATCCTCTCATGCATATTCGTAAAGCTGTGTATGGAGTCTGCCTCTGCCACTTCTTCATCCAGGCAATTCCACTTTCTGGTTACCCTGAGGTTGGAAAAAATATTTCCTGGCAGCCCTGTGACTCATTTACGTTTTAAGCTTCCAACTGTGCCCTTCCTCTGTCATCATCAGCTTTTTTCTTTCCTCAGTAATATTGCATCGCCTGAGAACAGGGATACATAGGTTCTGCAGGAGTCATGCTGAGATTTCCTGTATTTGTGTTACACGCTAAGACCTGTTATCCCACTCTAGTTCATATCAAAACTTATCTTGAACAATATTTGTATTGCAGCAAATTTATAGGTGTGAACCTTATTTAGTGTCGATCAACATATGCATAATAAACAGGAAGGACTGAGCTCAGCTGTGACTTAAAGTTTACATTTATTGAGTGGGATTTGTTTTGGGACTTCTTATCCCAGAGAGAAGGTAACTTTTTTGTGGGGGTAGATAGGTCGCGGGATCGCTTATTATTATTGTTATTATTATTATTATTATTATTATTATTATTATTATTATTATTAATATTATTATTTTATTATTATTGCAATTATTATTATTATTATTGTTTTATTATTATTATTATTATTATTATTATTATTATTATTATTATTATTATTATGTTGTTGTTGTTGTTGTTGTTGTTGTTGTTGTTTATTGTTGTTGATAATGGGTAGAATGTCATTAGGGTTCTATTAGCTAGCTCAGAGAGCAACATTGCTAAGAATTTTAAATGTTATCTCAGTGAGAGAGACTGCAGGTTGATGCTGGGCGCGAGAATAACATCTAAATTACTGAATTATGAATCTTGGAAATACAGAAAAGTGGGCGTGAAACAAAAGGAACATGGGTGGTATAGCAATGCAAAATCGAGGGCAGTCACAGATGAGGCACATGCTGTATGTAGCATGTAGGTGCCGCCTCTATGGCTACCCACCATCCACTCTCCACTTCCGATACATCTACAACTTTTAATGGTGTCTCAGAGTATGCAAATGAATACAGTGGCTTTCGTTGAATTTCGCTGGAGAATGTATAGTCACCGAGTCCTTATACACACGACGGTATGTTTTTGTTGATGTCACCGTTTCAGTAATCAAGAATATAGAATATAACCTCGGGTTACAATTGATTTAATATTGATGCAGTTGACGAAACTTTAGCACACGCTAAAATTAAACAGCCCCAAATTTGTAGGTGCGTGTGTACTCATACTCACCTATTTGTGTATGCAGGGGTCGAGTCACAGTTCCTGATCATGTGTGTGTGTGTGTGTATGCGTGGGTGTGTGTACTCACCTAGTCGTACTCACCTAGTTGAGGTTGCAGGGCTCGAGTCCTAGCTCCTGGCCCCACATCTTCACCGGTCACTACTAGGTCACTCTCCCTGAACTGTGAGCTTTGTGTGTGTGTGTGTGTGTGTGTGTGTGTGTGTGTGTGTGTGTGTGTGTGTGTGTGTGTGTGTGTGTGTGTGTGTGTGTGCGTGTGTGTCTTGCTGTTGTTGAAATCCTAGCTGGGAGTGGAGGCAAGTCATTAGGAAGGTGGGAATCGATCTGGGGCTGCTCCCCGCCGACCACCCACAATCCCACTCACGTAAACATGCATATCTAAACGTCTGGCTGATTGATGCCTCCTCAAAAAGGAAATAATTTGTTCGTAGACTGACGCCATTTCAAATAGTTTATTTTCGGGAGTGGAGCGGCAGGGTTCTACTAGGAGAGAGAGGTTCCTGGCTGTTTATTGACGGCGGCAGCAGTGAGAGTGATAGCTGGGCGGCAGCTAGGTGTCCACAGCCAGAGTAAGTCTTCCAGCTTAAACAACCGCCACTGTTATTTACTAAGTCACTAACAGGATGTGCTAGAGAGTGAAGTCATGATTCACTATAAGAAGAAAAAAATAAAGGGGTGGACCGGTAAGCCGGCGGAAGGCCTCTGTCAGACGACCACAAGTTCCAGCTGCGGGTCATCATATGACTAAGACCTATGTCAGGAAACACTTTTCCTGTTTACTGACAAACATTACCTAACCTAACCTGATAATTCACTTATGTATACTCCTCCGCCTGTGTCTCTGGCAACTTCGTGCTGAGAATCGTATGCCACAGCGCGCATGTGAGGGAGAAGCTAGACCAATTATAAATAATTATTTGCGTTTTAAAGAATGCTACATAAAGTCATGCATGAACCAGTGATGAGTATCACTCACAGGAGATGGTGCACACTCTGACTACGAAACAAAGCTGTACGGTACTGACCTGCTGAGGAATAATTGAAGTTTTGCTGAGAGAGCAACGAGTGTGTTGTGCACCGCACATCCATCCTCTGAACCAGGGGGTCCTCAACCAAGGGGAAATTCCCCCACGGGAGGAATTTAAGGGTGTTTCAGGGGGTAACTGGAACCACTGCTCAACAAAGTGTGATGTCCTGTAGATTATGTACAAACTGTAGAAATGTAGTTTGATTTTAATTTAATTTGTGACATTCAATAAACTTTATTGATTGTCACAGATGAAATTGAAACTAAAGATAAAAATATTTCACTTTTTGACTGACTTATTCTTGTTTTTTATTCACAGAATTTGGAACCCATCATGAGGGTCAAAAAAGAGGGTACGATGATTCATATATACAATATAATTTCAACAACTTTAGTCTGTTAAGTAATTAGCTATGAATATAAAAACAATACTTTTATTCAAATATAAAAATACATCAACATTTTCTATTGCTATTAAATAGGTAAAACTAAGCTATAAAAATAATCTAAGTAAATGTATATGTACCAAATATAGAAAAAAAAGGTTATTCAATATTATATACATATTGCAATGCAATCGCAGACAGGCACTCTTAATTAACAACCCAATACAAGTTCGGATAATCTTGGGAAAGGGAATGACAATCTGACATATGGTGAAAAGGGTGAATGGGGCGGAAAAAAAACTGTTCTAGACGGTGGAGCCAGAGCACAGGGATACACAGAATGCCTTGGAATTAAGCTTTCTGTGTAACAGGACCACATGTGTGTCTGTATTCTTGACAACTGTGTCGTAATTTTACTTGTAACGGCAACATTTGGAATGATTGTTCAATTTTTTTTTTTCACTCGGTAGATACTTTGACGGGTCATATAACATATGACCTGTTTCTGTATTTCTGTGTAGTACGGCCTACTTGGTGTGAAGTACGACCTGCCTGGTGTACAATACGGCCTGCCTGGTGTGGAGTACGACATACCTGGTGTGTAGTACGACCTGCCTGATGTGGAGTACGACATGTCTGGTGTGTGGAACGACCTGCCTGGTGTGTAGTATGACCTGCCTGGTGTGTAGTACGACTTGCCTGGTGTATTGTATGACCTGCCTTGTGTGGAGTACGACCTGCCTGGTGGGTAGTACGGCCTGCCTGGTGGGTAGTACGATATGCCTGGTGTGTAGTACGACCTGCCTGGTGTGTAGTATGACCTGCTTGGTGTGTAGTACGACATACTTGATGTGTGGAACGACGTGTCTGGTGTGTAGTACGACCTGCCTGGTGTATAGTATGACCTGCCTGGTGTGGAGTACGACCTGCCTGGTGGGTAGTACGACCTGCCTGGTGGGTAGTACGGTCTGCCTGGTGGGCAGTACGATATGCCTGGTGTGTAGTACGACCTGCCTGGTGTGTAGTACAACCTGCCTAGTGTACAGTATGGCCTGCCTGGTGTAGAGTACGACCTTCTTGGTGTAGCGTACGATGTTCCTGGTGTGTAGTACGACCTGCTTGGGGTGGAGTACGACCTGCCTCGCGGGAACCACGACCTGCCTGTTGTATAGTACGATATGCCTGGTGTGTAGTACGACCTGCCTAGTGTGCAGTATGGCCTGCCTGGGGTAGAGTACGGCCTTCTTGGTGTAGCGTACGATGTTCCTGGTGTGTAGTACGACCTGCTTGGGGTGGAGTACGACCTGCCTCGCGGGGACCACGACTTGCCTCGCTGGGACCACGACGTACCTCGCGGGGACCGCAACCTGCCTCACGGGGACCACGACCTGCCTCGCGGGGACCACGACCTGCCTCACGGGGACCACGACCTGCCTCACGGTTACTAGTAAGCCTACTTCTCTTTCACATGATCTATCTCATGTATCATACACATCCTCTGGCATTGTCATGTATCATGCACATCCTCCGACGTTATGTATCATACACATTTTCTGATTTCATGTATCATACACATTCTCTGACGTCGTCATTACCTTCACTGCCGCCACAGTCATAACCAACTTTATCATCATTCACGTCACCACTATCATTATGCCATCTGCAGCATCATCACTATCATCAACACTACCATCTTTACCACCACCATCTCTACCATCCCAGTCTTCACCACCATGTCTGCCATAACAGTCATCACCACCATCTTTACCATCCCAATCATCACTATCACTACCATTATCAACATCTGTGTGACAAACTGACTGCTGCACAAAATTATATCCCCTTGTCAGATCGTGTCAGTTTATCGAGAGGAAAACATGAAATGAACAACATGTCGAAGTCTTCAACTCAGACATATAATTTTCCAACGCCAATTTTAACCTGTCACTATTGTTATATTGTTCTTTTAAACATAAACTCGGTTAACTGTCTGAAGTAAATCTTGGTAAGCTAAACCCTTGAACTAGGTAGTAAGTGTATTTGCACTAGTAATAAGGACGTATTTCCTACCCTACGTACTATTTAAAGATACAGTTTTAAAGAAGTGACTTCTTTTAAACTTAAGAACAAGTCTTAAATTCCCACCAGTGAGGAAGCCAGCGGTCGCTCTAAGGGGCCCACCACTTGGCTACATTCTAATCTCTGGTAGAATTACTTGCTTCTTGCTGCTCCACCAGTTGTACAATAAGGGCAACAACACCACTGAACTGGTCATCTTATTACTGAGACATACGCCTGTGGATTTTTGCTGACAGGTGAATAACCAAATAGTGACTACAGTGGTCGTAGTGTTGCTTGAGAGATAGTGTTCAATAATAAAAATTGTTTTTATCTTCTTAATCACTATAAATTTTCTTTCAGGATGTCAGTGCTACATCTTCAGGCTGTCTGAGACTTCAGCGGAACACCTGTGCTCTGTACGAGCACTTGAAGAGATGTAACCACTTCGTGTTCTCAACATAAACACACAGTTGCTTCAAAATTTAACAAGTTCTTGTAGAAAGGAAGGAATCCACGTCAACATTGCTTTAAAGCAGGAAGGTTCTGTCTTTCCCAACAACACGACTGCTAAGGCAGAATCAGTTAGGAAGAAAATGATAATGTCGTTTAACAACGATTCAAATTCGCAACAGGTGGTAGCAATGATCGACTATTGGTAAACGACTTTTACAAGAACTCTACATGATGTTCTCGCTCTTTTAACTCATGACTTCATCCTCTTCCAGCCATTTCTTTCGTTCTTAACAATCTCTCTCCCTCTGGCAAGTGTAAAGTTGAAACGAAATATAGATTCCTATTTCTTTTCCTTGATGTTCATATCCACCACTCTGTAATATGTATTTTTTTTTTTTTGTCTTTTACTGTCAACTGCCAACTAATGCACATTGGTAGTAACTTTCTTTACTTTTCTACTACTCTCATTATTTTAAGAGAAATTTTATTGTTTCTCTCTTCATTCACGTTCCCCGCGTCTTTGATTATCAGTTTACTAACTTCAAAACTTCCTTTCGCAGTCATTCTCTTATTTTGGCTTTTTCCATATTTTCATAAATTCTTTTTACTCTCATACTAAAAGGACTTTCTTCTCTCCTTAAACAATCTTTCTTCCGTGACAAATCCCTACATTTTTTTCTATTTATATACTACTATTTTACGAGACCTTAAGAAAACTTTTCTCCATCTTGATATTAAGTTTTCATTTCGTCAAATAATATACTTTAAAACAATTTGTCACATAGTTCTCTTGCCACTTAGTTACAAGTACCACCAATACTTCGGTTTGTTTACTTTTCCTGCTCCTCCAGCCCTCTCCAGTACGTTGGTGAAAGTGGACGCACCATTACGTACAGACTTAATGACAAAGTAATTGTGATCACATTGCTGATATTAACATCTCTTCTTGGTCATGTTAGGGACCTAAGCCATCTCACAGGCTGGTAAGCCTTTAAAATTATATTTCCTTTCGATCCTTCACAGGCGCCGTCTTCTTAAATCGGCCCATATACACAACATCCCCAACATCAGTCTTAGTTCCAGCTTTGTTTCTTCATATGAGTACGACATCTTTGTAACAGCTGGGTGCTCGGTTTATAGTGCAGTCAGATCACGTACTGAGTGTCCGTGGTTCGATCCCCGGCACATGTGGAAACGTTGGGCATGTTTCCTTGCACCTGTTGCCCTCGTTCGCCTAGCAGTAAATCGGTACCTGGGTGTTAATCTTCTGTTGTGGATCGCATACTGGGGGGAAGATGTATGTCTTAGATACGGCTGGGCTTTGAAATGAGCTGAGGTAAGATAACAGCTCTTGGTCTGTAAAACTGATGCGTAAAAAAAAATGGGAACACTGGTACTCTCACAATTGCGCACTGATTCACGAGATTCACACATGGACATCCCGTGGAGAGGTGCCCAGCCCCTCTCTTCGAGAAGTGTCAGCTCGTGCTGGCAGTCACACGTTTTACCATTGCATGTCCCATTTACCAGAGGCCTTGTATTCTTCTTTTTTTTCGATCATCCTCTTCCATGTCCTGATGCTCTTATTTTTTCTACTCTTCTCAATGAGCGTTTTTAATGCAGATTTCTGTCTGCAACAGTCAGTCCATCATCCTTGAAGACGTAGTTTTGAGATGGTCAGTCCCTCAGCCTGTAGAGAGTTATGCTCCAAAGTCTGGAACAATGTTCCAGATTGCTTCTTCTGACCTGTACCTTGCTCAGTGAAGACGTGTCTAGTGTACTCTCTGTGGACTGAACCAAGATGCCCTCCAATGAGCAACTTTACCAGTAGCTTAAGGAGGAACTAAGGGTGGCTAAGCTAGAGATACGGCGATTGATGGAGGAAAACAAGAGGATTCGTAGTAGTCCTACTGTTGTGAGTCCTCACGTCAAGAAGTGAACCTAGGCAGTGGCCGGATAGCATGGAATGAAGTTGAAGATCAAGAGGACGAATGGAGAGGTAGAAATGATGAAGAAGCAAGAGATTGATGTGGAAACTTCGAACCTTTTCTCTGTGCTACCAGACGAATGTGACTCGACTACTGGGAACGTCACAATGAAAAACAACAAGGAAGGTAAGAATATTGTGCTTGTTGGGGACAATCAGTTTAGGTGCATGGATAGGGCCTTCTGCTTGAAGGATTGGAGTAAGATACAGAGGGTGTGCTTCCCTGGGGCTGGGATGGAGGATATTGTTAGCTGGCTTGACAACATCATGTTTGGAATTTGATCAATCCTATTAGCTGCCCCAGTGCTGGAGGCAATGATGTAAGCAAGTGTAGAAGTGAGGATTTAGTTAGAAGGTATAGGGCAGCAATAGACATTATTAGGAAGAAGGGAGGGAGCCCTGTTATATAGGGCAATTTTGCCAAGAAGGGGTGTTGGAAGTGAATGGCTGTCCACAGCGATTGGTCTAAATTGCTGGCTGGACAAACACTAAGGATAATGCAGTACCATTCATTGACAACTGGGACCACTTCTTTGGCCAAAATGACATGTGTGCCAGGGATGAGGTTCAGTTGTCCAGGGCAGGTGTGGGTTATTTACTGCTTTCCAGTGAGAATTCTAAATGTATTTTTTTCAGTTCCTCCACGATGTGAGGAAACATTGTTTCTTCCTCCGTATTCCGAAACTCCAGCCCCCAAGAGGCATCTGCCTACCTACCCACCTACCTATCTAACTACATACCTGCCTACCTACCTAAGTACCTACCTACCTAACTACCTACCTGCTTAACTACCTACCAAACTACCTAACTACCTACCTACGTACTTACCTACCTAACTACCTATCTAACTACCTACCTACCAACCTACCTACATACCTACCTAACTACCTACCTAACTACATACCTACTTAACTGTCTACCTACCTATCTATGTACCTACCTACCTACCTGCTTAACTACCTACCAAACTACTTAACTACCTACCTACCTAACTACCTATCTACCTACCTATGTACTTACCTACCTACCTATCTAACTACCTGCCTACCAACCTACGTACCTACCTAACTACATACCTACTTAACTGTCTGCCTACCTATCTATGTACCTACCTAC